>NC_139805.1:9626416-9721416 GCF_963457635.1 Microchirus variegatus
CACTGCTCTGTCACCGGAAACCAAACCAGCTCACTCACTGGTAAATACACATGCCACATTACACATTTCTATATAAGATACATGATACCATAATCCAAGTTTGTGTAGAAGGTGACTTCTCGATTAAGGGAGACAGTATCTACTCTCTAAGGAAGAGTGCTGGAAGACCTGTCATGCTAAAGTACCAATCAAAGAAGAAGAAGAAGAAGGGAAAACCAGTCTGCTCCTGCCAATTTACTCCCTCTTCAACCCCCCTTTTTACATATTTCACTCCGTTGGCATCCAAATCGGATCAGCTGAACCCCGTAAGCTGCTTAAAACAGTGAAAGAATTCTTCGGCACCTTAGCTTGATGAACACAACGGGTAGTAGGGTGGCTTAAGCTTTCTGGGGATTACCAGCTGATTTTACATTTCTCCACCTTCTTAAACATCCACTGGACCACAGCTGAAGTGATGAATTTTTTAGGAATGTTGGAAAATAAGAAGAGAAATGTTGTACTTACATTGATATATATATTACAAACGCCAAGATATATCGTTGCGTTTGTTTTTCCTAATATCGAGCAGTCCTCAAAAAAAACACAGCAGAAATTAAAGACACATAGGAAGAGAAACACATATTGATTAACGCATGGCTGTTTCTTCTCCCCTAAGAGGAGATATACATTATGTTTCCATAGAGGTCACCAGGTAGCTGTGCAGGGTGGAGGGTCCTTTAGGAGGACAGTGTAGTTTTCAGGCATCATCCAGGGCAGCCTTAATCTGGCTCTCACTTAACCATCTGGGTTTTACTGTTGCTGTGTGTAAGCGTCAACGACGAAGCACTGTGGTTGATCTGACAACTTCCTTCCTGCCTGTCACTCTTAACCCCAAAAACACACACACACACACACATGCGCACAAAAATAAACAAACAATTTATTTTGTGAACAGCCCTTTATCTTGACTTTTGCCAGTTGAAGACAGAAACCTGAAGAGACGGAACAGAATCAGAGAGAGAGAGATGGTGGTGGTGGTGGTGGAGGAGGGGGGGGGGGGCAGCCACTTAATGGAGATTGAGAGAAAGAAAATGCAAACTCATCCTCCTTTGTCACTCACCTCTAGTATTACAGAGAGGGAGAGAGAGAGACACGGTGAGACAGAGAGAGAGACAAACAGGTGTGTTGTACTGCCCTCTCGCTCCCCCAACCCCCCCCTCCCCTCAGTGGGAGGAGCTAATCTCCTGAGAGACTCTTGAAAGCAGCCAGTCGCCTCCTCCGCTCTCAGAGAGGAACAAAACCTGTCAGCTGCACTCCTGTCTCTTTCCTTCCACTGCTCCTCCTCCTTCCCTGTTCCTCTATTCGTCCTTGCTGCTGTGGGAACAAGCGGGAGTCAAGATGATGCAGGAGGTATCCATCATGGTGGCGTATGACGCTCATGTAGTCGACCGACCGGGTGAGGAGGACACTCTGGCTTGCTTGGTCGCCCATTCCAGACCCCTCAGAGCACTCAGACCAGTGGTAGGTCTCTTCCTTCACCGTCGGTTAGATGAGAGAAATGGGAAAGAGGAATTCACCTGCTGATTTCTTCTCCTTTTTTCATTGGCATTTCTGTATGGCAGTTGTTTATCACTTAGCATTTGAGAAGCTGTTTATAAACACTGGTGGAAAATGTAGACTCTACAGGAACTACCATTGCTTTAATGTGGTTAATGTTGTAGGCTCGTGCGTAGTAGGATTGTGTGTTGAACCGTGGTGCGTATGACGATTGAGGTTATCGAGCCTTCGTGAGTCACAACAAAGGCCAGCACTTTGTTTCAATTACTGATATTAATGTGGAATTACTGTACCTGTTATACCTTATGTTGTGTGGACTTGGGTCTGTTTTCACAGGACAAAAATCAAGTCCCCATAATGTAAATAACTACATTTTAAGGTGAAGACGTCTTTGAAAGTTAGGCTGAGGTTAGGGTTAGGTTAAGGTTAGGGACAGGGTTAAGATTATGTCAGTAGTAGTTATTGTTATGGTTAGACTAAGTCTCCTGGAAATCAATCAATTCATTAATTAATTAAGTCAATGCAATGTCTTCTGAAGTCAAAGAAACCTGTGGGTGTGTGTGTGTGCGTGTGTGTGGAAAAAAGGAGTAATCTGCTCTCAGCATTCTCAAGAGTTTGAATAATAAAATGAGATATTGAAATAAACACAAAGCGAACTGGAAACCTCACTCTCTGACACACACACACACACGCACATACATACACATACAGTAACCATTGTGACACTACTGCCTGAGTTTTGCTAAGAG
Source organism: Microchirus variegatus (assembly GCF_963457635.1). Classification (NCBI taxonomy): domain Eukaryota; kingdom Metazoa; phylum Chordata; class Actinopteri; order Pleuronectiformes; family Soleidae; genus Microchirus; species Microchirus variegatus. The sequence continues at coordinate 9,628,702 of NC_139805.1, forward strand.
GTTTGGGACCAATTCCATTTTCTCCTGCAGTGATTCAGGTCAGGAATCTAAAAGTGGACCGCATGCCATTTCCTGTATCACCTGGCGTCTTTAATCGCATTAAAGGAACCAAAGATGCCTCTCTGTCCCAGTACTGGCTTCAGACACTTACATTGAAAGTTTGTGCAAAGTCCAATTGAGGTTGGGTGATGCTTAAACTTGTTTTAACCGTGTGTGTGTGTGTGTACATGTATTTTGAGACCAAATCCTTTCTCTAATGAGTTGGATCCTATTTTCTGAAGAACTTTGTAATATTGTGGTTGTGTTAAAGTCTGAGTTATGTATTTACTGGTTCTGGTTAAGGTTTAAGAAGTAATGCTTCGTTTAGTCTGTCAATGCAGTGTCCTAAGAAGAATAGCTGCACAGACCTATGTGTTTGAGTGTGTGTATCAGCAGCAATGTGTGTTATTGACTCTGCCTTGAGCAAGACACTGAGACATGCTTGCAAGGTGTATCTAAGCTGAGCAGGCTTAGCTCTGTCCCTGGACGTTTCAGGAATAATGCTCAATGAATTTTGAGATGTTTTACTAACAGGAATGAGTGCTGTGAATGTCAAAGGAATGGCAGCACTTTGGTGCAGTTCTTATTCAGAGGTCATGGACATAAGGATTCTGTGCGATTGCAGCCGCAGCGAGTCTGCAATGTTTGATTAAAAAAAGGCTTGCCTCTGTCAGGTTAGCACTACCCACTGTTACTTTGCATTTCATTACACAGACATGCTGCAATATTTGTGTGTGTAAGGGGCGTAAGAACGCAGCAGGCTGCATAATCAGTAGCCAGACTTGGATTTGTCTGTAGAATATTTATGTTGTAATGTGCTCGCCTGGTTATACAAGGTTGAATTCATTATTGCGTAAAATAAAAATAATAATAATCAAAATTGGGTTTAAATTCCTAACATGTTGAAATGTTCTGGTACAAAATACTGAATGTGTAACAGCTCATTTTCTCTGCTCTCTGAAACTTCACTGCTGTGACGACTGTTACGTTTAACTGAGTTTAACTAATTCAGTTTGGACAGAAGTGTAATCATGTCAGACTTATAGACACAAACATTCCTCTGATACTGATCCAAAATCTCTCTCAACAAATAACAATTGGAAGAGAATAATTCGGATGAGTAGAGTCATGGTACCATGACGTAGCAAAAAGAAAGGACTAACTATATTTCTACAGAAAATAGAAAGATACCATTTATGACTGTGTGAATGTTCCACCTACAGTAAGTAGAAAGCCGAACACGGAAGAGGAAAATAGTCATTCATGTCAGTTTGGGTTTGTTAACTTTCAGAAATATGTGACTAACCGTCTCACCTCACATACAGGAAGCTGAAAAATATGATGCAACTAATCTGATGGAGGATTTAAAAGCGTCATTAAAGAATAAGAGAGGAGGTGAAAATAAAACCACTGTACAAGATGGTGGGGTTTTATGTTGTTAAAATGGCAAATCTGGAGGCTCTCAGGAAACACTTCATTTTCTCCTTCACTCCTTTTTACATCTCTTATCTTCATGAGTCTCTGATGTTCGTGTAGGATTTTTCATACAATAGTTTCAACACAAGCCGAAGTAGATTAAGATGAATGTTTGTCCTTATAGAAATTGCTCACACTCCTTCAAAAGTTTGCATCTCCAATCCTTATCACTTTTTAGAAAATGTATGATTGTAAAGCAAAGAAAAACACATCTACCACATTAATGGAAGTATTTAGATGTATTGCTATGAAAGTTGGAATTTATGTCAGCCGTCACAAATATTTCTCTTGGTTGTCTGGAGATGGATATGTTTCTCCACTATGACTGGAGTCCACCTGCTATACATTGATTTGTAAATGATTTGTAAAGACTCACAGCTGTCTTTTATGATGTCTGTGTTTATGATGATGAACTGCTGTCATCAGAGACAGAACTGTCTCATGGCACAACTGCACTGTTCCTAAGAGCCACAGGGTTGTGAGCTACGTACGTACATTTCTGGCTGTCCTGCAGTAACAAAAAAAAAAGATCAGGGTCACCATAGCAGTGTTAATACTGGAGTGGAACCTTAATTAATGTTATTGGTAAATCCTGTGTTAGTCCTACTATTTCATTTAAAGAAATATCTGCTGTAAAAAAAAAAAAAAGTCTATTACGCCAGGTTTATTCAAGACACGCTTGAGCATTACATACACATGTTGCATGAGTTAAACTCATTGACAGCTCGCTAATATATAAGAGCAGCTTTAAGTCGCATCACTTCATTCCAAATGCACATGATCACAGAATTTGACAGACAGAAAAAACAACGGAGCTGAAACTTTTTCACAGTACAGTATATAGCCCATCACAAACACAATATGCCTGGAAGGGATTTTCCGTCTGTATAGAAAGTGACTCCCTCTATCCTTAGACCAACACTTATCCTCTTTCCTTCCACATATCAACCTTCAGGAGCTGAAAAGTTCCAATTTTATCACGTTGACCAACAAGGATAATACTTTAATCTATAGTTGTTACTTTCTCAATCTATAGCTGTAGGTAAAACTATCTTATGTAAACAAATGTACAGTAGCAAGAACACCTAAATGCACATGAGGATTTCAGTCTGCTATGAACAAAATCAAACTCCCAACCCCGGCAGTGTTGATGGAGCACATTGTGTTTCACTACAGTGATTATTAACCAGCATGTAGACACCACGCTGCTTTCTTCCCACACAGATAACAACTAAACAGATCTTAGAGTTATAGTATCTTCTGCAGTATTGTGTCACATTGGTTGGTTACAATGTGACGTTCATTCAGGTCATTTGTTCTTAGGTCATAAAGACTGATGGTCAAACCCACAGGTCAGCGAGGAGGTCAGGGTTAGGCATCCTGAACAAGGAGCTGCTTCAGTTTCTCTCATCTGCTTTTGTTTATCTCTACAGGAAGTATGCTACTCAGTGTTGTTTATTTATTTGGGCGTTTTATTGACTTGTTTTCCAGGATGTAGTTCATGTGTGATGTGGTATTTGAATGATATGTTTGCTTCTTTTTAATGTGGCCATCTCATCTCTGTCGTGTTGTGATTGGACCTTTATTTAACAAGGCCAATAAATGATTAACAGAAGTGGGAGAGAAAAGGGCAAACTGGCAGTTTTGCACACTGAACTGGGAGGAGAGGAGTGAAATTCAAAAGTGGTTATGTCACATTTGACTTTTTTAAGCAAAATGTAAAGTACAAAAGACCAAATGCTGCAATTAAGGCTTAAATCATAATCACTATCAGATGACTGTACAATGTGTTCCTCTGATTGCTTCGAAATGCGTCAGTAATCAGTTCTGTACCCAGCTGTTCTAGACACTGGCTGTTCTGTTGCACTTGCAGGCAACAAAAAATGGAAACTCAAAACACTGATTTAGCGTTTGATTAAATCACATTTTATTCAGTTTTACTTCACTAACACACAACGATATAAACACTACAGACACAAGTGAAATGCAAAGCCTGTATCACATGAATGGACACGCACACACAAACCTACCACACAGTCTCAGAGGAGGGGGTCATGTGACTAAGAGTGACCTGGAATCCTCAGTCCTAATGCTGGGCACTATGGCAACATTGTTTCTACTCAGGAGAGATAACGTTACCGCACCCACCTGAATCACACAAACACACACACACACACACACACACACTCGAGACACACAGTTCGATGTCATCAGCTGTTTCATTGCTGTTTTGGTTTCAACCACCAGCTCATATTTTAGGTGTTTCCACTGAGAGTCATTGTATCATTTTTGTGATAAGTTCATATTAATGATCCTCCGGCTCAATGTGTTCATTTGAATCTCTGAGTCTATTTCACAACGCAGAAGAGTGTTGTGCCGTTCAGAGGATCAGTTTTTTAGGAAACATCCCTGCAGAGTTTCACATCCAACGCTTATTTATTTAATTGTTGTACTGTTGTTTCATGTTAGTCAGGCGATAAAGAACAAAGTTAGGGTTGGATGAATGATCTTCAAAGGCATGACAGATCCTCAAAGCACATGAAGATGCTGGTTAATTGTCCCTGGTAACATTTCTTTGTGTCTATCAGTTATTGAATTGGCTAACCTGGAGCTTTTTCTGCTTTAAATGTAAGAAGATAAAGTTATAGATGTACAACTTTTTTTGCTGTAAATGTGCTTTGTTTAAAGTATAATCATTTGCTGTACAAGCCAGATGTGATTGGAGATGCTAAAGATATAAGAAAAAAGGGTGACAGTAACTTTGTTTATTAAGACCTTAAAGTTCAGAACTAATTCTGATTCATTTATTTAAGTAGGATTGTTATATCATTTTTTCATGACTCACAGTGTAGATGACCTTGCAGTCACATCTTTCAGCATTACCAGAAATGGTTGAAAGTTATCTCATTATTTTTGACTGAGTTGCAACGTTCTGCTTTTTAGAAATTACATCTGGTAGAAGGAAGGTATAAACCTATTTATTCAAATATAGAGCTCCAGATGTCACCGCCATGTTGGCAGGAAAGGTTTCTGCAAAAATGAACAGCACCAGTGTTGGTTTCAAAATTGCACAACTGCAGAATCGTTTTCTCTTTTGTGTTAACATTTGGAATACATGAAGAGCATGCACGTGACCTCATCAGATTAAAGCCAACTTTATCTGCATGTATATATTGTGTTCTATTGCAGTGAATGAGTGTGAACTGATGCTTTCTAAGATGATATCTCTGGGATGAAGTGACACACTGTCAGATTTGCTATGCACATCAATTATTTATTTATTTAAAAATACATTGTGTTTAATGTGTATTTCTTTCTTCTACTATTGAGTCCACACTCGTTTTGCCTCTCCAAATAAATGTATACATGTTACTCATATACATACTACCAACTTTTGTTTGTTGTTTCAGGTTCCAACCAAAAAGCTGAAGAAATTTGAGAAAGAATATCAAACTCTGAGAGAGAGCCAGCTGCAGCAAGAGGACCCCATTGACCGATACCAGGTAAAAAAAAAAAAACACACACACAGACACAGATATCAGTTTTAGATTTCTTACTTGTGGTACTTCCTTTAAAGGGGACATATTATTCAAAATCAACTTTTTAATCATTTAAATCCTTGTATTTGGGACTCTGGAGGCCATATCAGTCGGCAAAGCGTGAAAAAAGATGACTCGCGTGTTTTTGTGGTCCTCCTCAGTATAAGTACAGGAGATAAAACAGGGAATGTTCACTTCCTGGCGCATTGGGACGTCACAATGCGCTAAATTCCTGGAATTGTTGTCTTGTGGAGCTCCGCTTTGTTCTTAAAACACGCAAGAATGTCGGCGAGGGTCACGGCATCCGAAAACCGGAAGTCCGCAAAGTCGGTTCTATTCTTGGCTCCACAGTGCAGCACGGAGTCCTACACAAACTTCCAGCCTCAGAGGATTTATCTGTCCAGTGGATACATGTTATATATGACGGCAACGTGCCTGCTAGAGCCTGCAAATGATCACTTTTCCACTTGCTAACTGCTGTGAGCTCCCAGTAGCCTCTTTGGCTGATGTCATTTCCTGTCCCTTAAGTTTCGTTTTACTTTTTTTAAGGAGGACCTAAAGAAATACTACTAAACCGAGAGTTCTGAACAGGGCTGTTTTGGAAGGGTGAATGAACTGCTGTGGTGCTTCATCCTTATGGTATTTTGACCAAAGCATGTCACAGATGTTCATTAGGACACCAGGGAACTAGGGTAACTTGGAGAAATAGGGAATAATATGACCCCTTTAATTTTCTAAGCAGGTGAAATTAAAACATTCCCCTTTTTTACATGCTACACAAACTCATAAAATGTATCTACATAAGTGTAATACCGTCACCTTAGCTAAATAATCTCTCTGCTAGTGTTCAGTCCTTGGAGATTCTATGAACACAGTTCGCTCCTTGTTTGTGATAAATGTGCTGTTATTTTGTTGCAGTAAGGACATAAAATCAGCTTTTTGTTAAAATTAACCATGTTTCTAAGATTAGAAATCTCATGTGAGCACACTTCAAACTCTGACACTGCTGCTTAGGCTCCAGATGTGGCTTCTCAGACAGCACTGACTTTTATCGTCGGTCACCCAAACGTCAATGAAAGCGTATTTTTAGGCAAAGCCGTCGCTACGTTGTCAGAGAGGATTAACTGCAGATTTGAGATGTGAGGCAGATATTTAAAGATTTACAAAAACTCAAACTGTCAGTCGACGAGATCTCTTGATTTTACGTGTTCTATTTTATGTTTGCTTTCTCTTCCTCTTGGTTTGAATCTCATTGTTTTTTTGTTTTTTACAAACTCTTCTCAGGGCACAGTTTGATTCTATTTTAAATCTTGTCTTTGAATCATAGAGTAGGAAGTGATGTCATCAGAGCTGTAGTGACGGATCCATCAGGAACAGAATTACTGTGTTATGTGCAAAATTACTGCAAGTGTTTTCTGCATAGTAAATTACCAAAGTAATTACTGCCTTCTTTTGTGCAAAACACAATATTTTAAAGCTTTAATGTCACACCATAAGTGTAGTAATTGTCCATGTATAGAGCAGATTCACAAACAATGACATGAATGAATAAAACGTTCCTCTTGAGAAATAAAGAAGTAATTGTTATTTTCCCCTATGGCAGGAGTGATATGTTGGTGTAAACAGCAGACCTGTAGTAGTTGCTGGCTTCTGGAGGGAAGGAAGGAAGACTTTTAGTGTAGATAAGGAGTCAGGAGGATCAGAGCCAGCTCCTCTGTAGCCTGTGGAAATACTTTGTAACGGAGCAAGAAGACACAAGACAGACATGCTGCTGCTGCAGCTTGTAAAAGCAAACAGGGTTAAACTGTACATGAAGGAATAACAGTTTTTGTGGGTTGTATACCCCACTTTTAGGTATGTACTTCCTTTGTTTTGTTCTTGGCACTTTCACAATGTGTATAGGGATACAAAAAAGAAGCATGTGTTGAAGGAAAGACGAGAGACAGAGAGGGAGAAAGAGCAACGTGTCTAACGGAGAAGGGACACCCCTGACAGGATCATGTGTTAAAGTTTAGTCTGTGCTGCTGCAGGCTTGATATAAGGATGTTGTGACTTTGGACAGCAGCACGGTAAGCTGCCTCTGCTCTCTTTATTTTTTACATGCTCTTGGTTTTAACCACTTCTCTACTTTATACTGACATTTACTAAAGATATTCGATTGTTTTCACTATTTTTGTTTTCACTATTTATTTAGTGGTCTTCTGGTAAAGAGTTTTGCAAATCCAAGTACCAAGAGTTCCCTTGTAATGTGATGTTTTATCAGTGTTTAACATAACATTGTGGAACTGGTGTGACAGGGGAGACCTTCTCTCCTACAAACTCAGACTAAGTGGGTCAATCCTCTCAAATTAAATCCACCATGTAACTGCACACAGTTGTGATTAATTGAATTTTCCCCTTTATCCTGTTAGTATCTGTTTGTATGGTGCGTGATGCAGCTGCGGGTGATGGTAACAGTGAACCACCTTTTTAACTGTTTATATCTGTCCACATGATGGACAGAACATTTTGTACAGAGGTGAGAACTCAGTGTACAGCATGTGTCACTGAACATGCTGTATGAATAAGTGTATATGGTGTATGCATAATTATATCAAATGCGATCTAGGCCACTTATGCAATCTATTTGAATTATTTTCCCTGACTGTTTGTCCTGATGTGGTTAATTAGGCATAGCCGAGCTCATCACAGTCAGGTGACCGCTGTGTGCCATTGAGGCATGGCCATCATGTGAGAGTGTTTACAGGCAGACGAGCAGTCATGAGATTTCATTAACGGTTTATGTTGGGGACAATAGTGTGTGTGTGTGTGGGTGTGTGTGTGTGTGTGTGTGTGTGTGTGTGTCTGTGTGTGTGTGTGTGTGTGTGTGTAGAAAAATCTATATTGACAAGTGTAAAGTAAGGCTACTTTTTGGCTTACTTTTTTTTCAGTGTTTATAGAATTATTTGAAATAATCCAGGAAATGAGGAAAAAAGGTGATTAAAATGGAGGTCTCAAGTGCATCTCGTATACAAAACTGGAGAAAGCACTCGGTGTGCAAACCTCAAAGGCCACTCAGTTTTCCAAAGTGTCAATATGGATCAAGATCTAGTTTGACCAAATGACACTTTAGCATAGACCAATATGAGGTACAGTTATAGGATTATTTCAAATGCAATACTTACTCTGTGGCAGAATTATTAACACAATGTATACAAACCTCTATCTTGCAAGGTTGAAGCTACCAGTAAGTATCTTTGTTGTTTGCCCTCCTGAAGAATTCTGAAGAATTAACAGTGCCAGCACCGCTACATGATATTAAGTATGTCTACGCCTTTGTTACCCAGGTGCAGTAAGCATCTATCTTGTCAAACATGAACATTTGATATGTTACACTTATAAAACGTATTGACTTCTTGGCGTTTTCAGCCATACTGAAACCAAAACTTCACGCCGTCTTACTTTACTGGCGCTATGTTGTTATTGCGGCCCCACCTTGGCCTTCATCAGTCATGACACAGAACAATCACTTCCTGTGTGCAGCATCGGAATGTTGCACGGTAAAACTCATTTCAAAACATATCTAATTTCATCCAAACCCACTTATTCTTTCACCCACACTGTGGTGGAGGTAGTGAGCACATTTCAATAACAACTTTGTTTGTTGCGTGTGTGTGTTTGTGTGTGTGTGTGTGTGTGTGTGTGTGTGTGTGTGTGTGTGTGTGTGTGTGTGTGTGTGTGTGTGTGTGTGTGTGTGTTTGTGTATGTGTGTGCAGAGGGAGAACCGCCGTCTTCAGGAAGCCAGCATGCGACTAGAACAGGAGAACGATGACCTGGCCCATGAACTGGTTACCAGTAAGATTGCCCTTCGAAACGACCTTGACCAGGTAACCCAGCACATCAAGATGACATTTTCAAACACACAACATTCTGACAACCTTGGTTCTTAGTGGAGAGGAAGTATTTGGATTTGCAATACGTTTTAGTTCATATAGAAGCCAATATTGGTGCTTTTATAGAAAGGTCATGTAAGCCAGGGGTGTCAAACTCAAATACAGAGTGGGCCAAAATTTAAAACTGAACAAAGCCGCGGGCCAAGGTTGAACAAATTAACCTTTTAATAGGGACCCAAACAAGTTTTGCATTGAATATTGAACAAGCAAGGCTTATATAACTTTATAGTGACATGCGAAATCGAGTTTCAAATAATAATAATAATAATTAAAAAATATCAATGGCATATCAAATAAAAATTGAATGCACCTTAAATACAGGATAAGCGGTAGATATTGGATGGATAAAAATTGAATGCCTCTTTTCTATTTGCAGCCTACTGAGGTAAATATCAAAATAAACTTTTTCCATAGGCTAATAATACATTTGGAAATAAAATAACAATAATGAATGAATCAAACATTCAAGCCTTGAAGTAGCAAGAGAAAGTGCATGAATAAAACGTTAATTATTGCTCAGTTTGCTACACTGATTTGCTTTAACACTGAATATGGAACAAGCAACGCTTATATGACTTAATAGTGCAAAATCGACTTTCAAAAAACAAACGAAAAAACATCAATGGCATATTAAATTAAATTTTAATAAAAAATGGAATGCCTCTTTTCTATTTGCAGCCTTCTGAGGTAAATATCAACATTAACTTTTTCCACAAGCTAATAAATTTGAAAATAAAATAACAATGAATACAAAACAACAGCAGAGCATTATGGGATTTGTAGTATTAGCAGTGAATGCGGTGCCGCTGTATAATACCGGCGGGCCAGCTCTAATGTTAATTTGATATTGCCTCAAGGGCCAAATGAAATTACACGGCGGGCCAAATTTGGCCCGCGGGCCAGAGTTTGACACCCATGATGTAAGCAAACCTTTAGAACTGTGATATGAAATAAAAGCTTCAGATGTTCCAGTGTTCCTCTGACTGTATTTAATGGTTTTACTACAGTTGCAGATTTAGTATTAAATGAAGGGCCAGTGTGTGGTTTTGTGTCCACTTGGATTCAGGCAGAAGACAAAGCCGATGTTTTGAACAAAGAATTGCTGAGCACCAAGCAACGTCTGGTGGAGACTGAGGAGGAAAAGAGACGACAGGAGGAGGAGACGGCTCAGGTAACATCTGCCCCGCAGCCAACAGACCTCAGGGGCCAACTAGTGTAAAGGTTTTAGTCACAGCTTTACAGCGGTACTGACTGTACTCAAATTAATATCAAGACAAACACAACACCTGATGCAACACCAGTATTTTATGGCTTGTATGGTCAAACATAAAGTATTACCCTCGTAAAATACGTAGTACTTACTAGGTTATGTACACAATCGGGGAATTATCTCTCGAAAACCAAACAAATCATGGTCACTATAAGTTGCGGTTGACAAGTGAACAGAATGGAAAATTTAATAGTAAAAGAATGTAAAAATACAAAGACAAAGTTGGAAATAATTAGCAATAAATCATATAAAAAATATATATAAGTATAATTAAAGAAAATTATCTGGTATAGTATAAAAAATGTAGTATAGTTTAAAAAATATGTGTGAAAAATTTTGGCTCTCGTGCTCTTTCCAGTGCTACTGTATATAATCACCATGACATTTGCATATTCAGCTCAAGGGAAAACCTGGGCACAACATGAGGCTCCTGTTTCTGAGCTTCCAGTAAACTACCAGCAACACACAAATCAAATCTTAAACGTCTTAAATGTTTATTGAAAAACAAACACATGATGTCTGTTTGTGAGTGGTTCAAGAGACGTCCACTGTAGCCGGAATAAGCCGACCTCACAGGATCCACCTGGACTCTCAGACATAAATCATTCACACACACACACACACAGATAGATGATAGAGAGAGAGAGTGTCAGTGTGACGTGCCGTCAGCTCCCCCTCGTGTGCGTCTTCATGGTTTTTGTTGTTTTTTGCGTCTCTTCCAGCTGAAGGAAGTGTTCAGGAGGGAGCTGGAGAAAGCAGAGTTGGAGATCAAGAAAACCACAGCGATCATAGCTGAGTACAAACAGGTTAGACATTTAAGTAACCATATATCCATCATCCATCCTGTGCATTGTAGTGCAAACATAATCAACCCATTTCTTTTATAAGTGGACCTCCTCTCTCTCTTTTTCAGATCTGCTCCCAGCTGAGCACCAGACTTGAAAAACAGCAGGCGGCAACAAAAGAAGAGCTGGACATTGTCAGGGTGAGGGTTACACTGTTGACACATCTACTGTTACCAGACGCAGTTTGGAAGACATGGAAACTCCTCTAACTAATGCCACAGTGTGCGTGATTTGACAATGCTGCGATAGCCACAATTAACGCTAATTCAAAAGGGGCCTAAGAGGGGTTGTGGGACTGGATAACACGTAACACCAGGATGTGATGCCTTCAGCTGCTCCTCTCTACAGACACATGAGCTGCACAATCAGGGATTTTACTGCGAGGCTCTTGTGTCCTCACAGAAAACTATGTTAATTAATGAGCATTGAACTCAGTCAGTTTGACGTTTGAAACTGCTAGGAATGCATGATATTGGACTTTTTTGCCGATATGGCAATATATCGGAAGTGCTTGGGCTGATAACCGATACCTCTTCTGTTAAATTAACATCATATCTTGCATACTACATGTCACAGCAGATGAAGACATTCATCGTCTTCATAGAACAAAATAAATAAACGCCGATATAGAAGATAATGTCATGCATCCCTAGAAACTGCAATTAACGCTGCTACAGCGTTGCTCAACGAGTGGCTGGTAAACTGAATGCAGAGAGGGAGAACAAGCTTGTTTAGCCTTTGTTAAATGTGTGCTCTGCTGTTGCACTATGAGTGCCTGATAAAGATGGAGATGAGAACATTTCCCTCTTTCAAGAATAGAAAACAAACTGGAAGTTTCCATATTATTATCTGTGTGTTGGAACAACTCAATTCTGCTTTGTGCCATTCAGAGTAAAGTTATGGGCTGTGAGCGCTGTCGGGACCTGTTCAGCGCACAGGGGTCCCTTCAGGTGTCCTCCCCCGGCAGAGACAAGACTTCCACCGAGCCGCTGGATGAGGAGAAGGACGGGCTGAAGGAGCAGCTAAGGCAGTTGGAGCTGGACTTGGCCCAGACGAAGCTGCAGCTGGTGGAGGCCAAGTGCCGCATCCAGGTGAGCAGCATCAGAGATTGAACAGTGATACCAATTACATCAGTATTAGTAATAATAATCCTAATAACCAGCAGGGATGTGGGGCAATATACCTTAGTTTTCTTGAAAAATAATTTGAAAAATAAGTAATTTGTAGTTTACGCCACATTCATTTCTTTATCAGTCTAACACACAAACGTGTTGCTCTGCAGGAGCTTGAACACCAGCGGGGAGTCCTGATGAATGAGGTCCAGGCGGCCAAGAATTCCTGGTTCAGCAAGACCCTGGGCTCCCTGAAGAGCTCGGCCTCCTCATCCTCGAGTTCCACATCCCAGACGCCATCCTCTCCAAAGGAGGGCCCTGCCTAGGTGCCCCTCCTCCCTCTCTCCTTTATTCCCCCTGCAGGATGCACTCCAGAGCTGAGGAACACAAGTTGAAGAAACAAGCAGCAAAGAAATGCAGTATTCCTTTTCCAGCTAGTGGCAACATGGAACACCCCCCCCCCCCAAGCTTCTTTGACTGAAAGTGGCTTCAAAGGAAGGGGGGGGGGTCTCTTCTTTTAATGTTTACATTTGAGTGAGCAAAAAACCTTCACTGCTTCACAAGTGATGGTAGTGAGGTTGATAGTGAGTGATTTCTTAACTCATTCTATGAACGCAGAATTACAATGATTGAACCAAGGATGTCATCCTGCATGTCGGTCAGTAATATAGCTCCATCTTGTGGCCAAACATCATTACTCTAGTGTTGGTTTATCTGAGTTAGGTAAACTTTTAAAGCTACGCTCAATCTGGATAATATTTTCAGTGACAGCGACGCAGAGATATTTAAAGTTATTTGATGAATCCTCAGCCCAGCGTAGCAACAGCTCTCTGAAAAAGGAATACTGCATTAAAAAAACAGCCTAAAAGTTGTATTTCTTTATAGTAATATAAACAACGTTGTCATATAAATATGTATAAGTAATATTGACTTTTTAATATTCTTGTACAGTTCTTTAAAAGAAGAAAAAGAGTAGGAAAAGTTCTTTGTTAATTTGTTTTCTACCGTTTGAAATTTGAATGTCGTCTCTCTAGATGTTGACGTAAGCACAGTGTGTGATGGATCCGGTTGAGTCCAAATGCTGCCAAAGTGACCACATGCAAAGTTCTTTTGCCGCGTTACTTTTCCCCAGTCATTTTTTGAGCTGACTTAACTTTCTGTGATTTCACAGATTTTAGATTTCGTTTAAAGTCCAGGCCAAGTCTGTATTTATTTGGCTTTTCTATGTGTCATGTTTTTTGGTGGGGATGTCTAACATTCAGTCATTATTTTATGAAAAGCCGAAATGCCAACAGAAATGGGTACTTTTACCCTTTTTGAATTTGTTTTGTCCGTCTTGAAGAAGTCATTTTATACCAAATTTTAGAGCGTAAACCTCAGCCTTGGCTGCTGAGTTCCCAGAGTGTCAGTCAGTAAACAGTGTTTTTTTTTTTTTGTTGTATCCATATCCCTATCACCACTAACCTCTTATCATTATTTCCTTTAGCCATAACCTACATCCTTAGAAAATGTCTTCAAGGTTCCCATGGGCCCTTGAAATCCTTGAAAGTTTCTGAATTTGGAGAAAAAAAAATACTGCTGCCCTTGTTTGTTACAACACCACCTACTGTTTCCTGTCCTGCATTACTTGTTTGGCCCACACAGAACAAATTTTGAGTCATAATTACTAGCCGTGATGTGGACACTGTCCACTGTCTCTCTCTCCGCTGTTGACGCGAGATTCCATGCTGAACAATGAGCGAGCAACGTGAAGCAAGAGAGAGCAAATGACGTGACGCAAATTCTCAGATCTCTGTCTCACCAAAGCAAATGACAAAGGCTTGACTTTGACCAACATCCCAAGGACAATCACTTGTCCAGATGCAGAGCGTGCTGCAAATCGATAAAAGCATGTCCTTGATTTTGAGGGAATCTGTCCTGGAAAGTCTTGAAAGTTCTTGAGTTTAATGTCAACCAAGGTGTGGGAACCCTGTTTCTTTTTCTATTGGGGTTAAAAAGATGGAGGTAAAAATAACAAACGACCTGCAGAAAGCCAAAGTGTATCTGTCTGTATAGTCCATGAATTACTGAAAATCTTAAAATCTTCTCAAATGTCATAACATTTAAACCTTTTCATTTATAATAGAATTGTAGCTTGAACGACAAACAGTCCCTGAAGCCGTTTGCGTCGCCAAACCAACACTTTTTTTCGTTTGCCTTTCTTTGTCATTGTTGTCAACGTCGTCTTCGACATGACAACGTGACTGTGGGTGCCAAACCTTCTGTGTGGCCGTCTGCTGTTCTGATAGCGGTGTTGCTCAGTCCTAACCTGTTCAATATAAACTATGTTTATGCTGTTTAAAGAGACACAAAGCTGCAGTGTGTGTGTGCGCGCCACTTTTTAACGTCACTGAACTCAGCCTTTGGACTCGATCTGCTCGGTGTGTGTTTGGATGATGTATGAATGTGCGTTTTCGGCTGTGATTGTTCAAAGTTAAAAAACGTGTTTGTTTGTTTTTCGTCCTCACCTGGCTGCCTTTTTCTGTTAATGACTGAAGCCATTGGCTGGTGAGATGAAAGACATCGGTTTGAAATGTCAGAAAGTGGTGGCTCTGCCATACGGTTCTCTCTACTGCTCCGTCCCCAATGGTCTGAACCTGCTTCGTGATCAACATCTGGTGTAATAGAAATGATATCTGCTGCATTTTGTTTTCAGCTCTGCCCTGTTTCACACATTCCTACCAGGAGCTGCTTCCCAGTACGGCCACCAGCTTCTCACTGGTGGACACTGGTCAACTCCGCTGGAAGAAAAGCACTAATCTCTCCAAAAACAAGAAAGACAATGAAGACCTGGATTACATCATTGGAATCCAGGTTTCTTTTGCAATTCCAGGACATTCCTTTTTTTCCTCCTGAAACATCAACGGTGTCATGTAAACTGTGGCCAAGTTGGTGGGGTGGGGGGGGGCTTCTCCATTTTCAACATGCACTAACACAAAATTGACGTTTTAAACACTATTTCAAGATGTGAGTGTGTTTCTTTCCCGAGCACAGAGCGTAATTCTTTTTTAACGGATGATTGTTATTGTTGCTAAGAGGACAGCTGCCAATTTCTAATACACAATTAATTTCCAGTGATCAGTCGGAGGTGATTAGCGGTTAGCGGTCAAATGTGTTTGGAGAAAGGCGATTGTTGTGGTGCCACAGTCCTGTTACAATGGGGAAGAAATGCTCCTCAACTGGAGAAACTCCAACACAGTTTGCTGTACAGTAACTGTCTGACCTGCATTAATAAATCAGTTTTTCTGTTCATTCATTCGTGCATGTTGGGATTTTATTGAACTGCAGAAGACTGAATTGAATATTTTATTCAGTGTTCTGCTAATTATCTGGTTAATGGTTGATTTAACGTTATTTTAAACATGTTAAGAAAGATTTAAATCACATCAATATTTGGTGTGACCACCAAATCAGGACTTGTGTAGGTTTATAGGCAGGTGTATGTTTATCAAACAGTGTTACTGATCATCACTTTCATATGTAGGTTGAAAGCACAGTCATTAACAAATACAGAGATCGCTGTTCTTTTGAAGACACACACAGAGACACAGGCACCGTTGAGGGGCTAAATCGCTGTGCTTACATCTCGGTTTTTTAGGTGATAAGTTTATTATAGCCATGCTGTGCCTGTCTGGATCTTCACTCTCTGTCCATGCATCCGCTCATCTAGTGCCATGTCACCTCCTTTTTCAGGGTTTGGTAAGCAGCTGAGGAAGTCTGCCAGGACCTTTTCTGTATCAGGTGAGTACTTGACTTCATACATGCTGCTGCGTTCTGAGTAGAGGATGGGTGTTGCTGTACGTCTTGACTGGCAGTCTGTGAGAGCACCATGTCTAAGCCTTTTTTGTGATGCATCTACTTAAAGGGGTCATATTTTATCCTATTTCTCCAAGTTAAACTAACCAGAGTCCCAAATATTAGGATTTAAATTATTAAAAAGTTGATTTAGCATAATATGTCTGCTTTAAACACTGTGGAATTCTTTCGAATACAGGTCAAGTCAGGGTTTTTCTTGTCATCCTTGCTTGTCGTTTTATCCCTTCATCTCCAATGACAAGACTGATCTTTCGAGCTTCATCCTCTAGGTAGAGACACATTGTCTGTTCATCAGTAAGTGTGATGATCAACTGTGTCTACCAGCGTCTGCACACACTCGGCTCTGCTTACCTCCCTCGAGCCACTTATATCTTGCTATAGCCTTTAGCTCTCATTCACCACTTCTGGCAAAAGACAATTCATCCTGAGACAATCCCGTCTGAGCCTCACGTCAGGCACAGAGCAGGTCTTTGTGTCATTTTCATATATAGCTGCAGCCATTAAGAGTCATCTGGAGTCAATGATGAGGACTGGAGAATCAGTTTCAACGTTTTCTTTTTACTCCATGTAAACTCGAGCACATTACACACATGCTGAGCTAACGTTGTAACACATCACTCCACATCACTATGATATCGTTCCACTAAACATATCACAACATCTATAGCAGAGGTCACTAACAGGTGGACCGTGGTCCGAGTCCGGACCCAGACGCCGTCCTGTACAGACCTGGACCTACAGTGAATAAAGTATTTAAGTATTTTAAATGTTGACATGGTGCTTCTATTTTGACCGGCGCAGCTTCTCTAGACTTTACGGTTCTGGTTGAGCGGATCCGGAAATCCACTGACCGATTGCATTCGACTAGAGCCATCCCACGTGACGCCACTAAAAGCCAATCAAATCTGTGCATCCCGCTAAATAGCGAGTGACAGACAGGGAGATGAGTGCGTTTACAGCGAGAGAAGACGGAGAGAAAAGTGCGTTTACAGCGAGAGAAGACAGAAAAAAATAGAGTTTACAGCAAGAGAAGACAGAGAAAAAAGAGTTTACAGCGAGAGAAGACAGAGATGAGTAAGCGATAGAGGCAGAGAAGAGTGTGCCTGAGAGAAGACGGAGAGAAAAGTGTGTTTACAGCGAGAGCAGACAGAAAAAAGAGAGTTTACAACGAGAGAAGACAGAGATGAGTGAGCGATACAGGTAGAGAAGAGTGTGCCAGAGAAAAATAATTAACGCGCTCTCTAAGAAGAGAAAAGTGGACAGCGAAAATAGAGCTTTCAACCCAGAATGGACAGACTCATTCATGTTCAAACTTCACCCTGGAAGCACAAACCCAGTCTGTCTCATATGTTCAGTGAAACGCTACTGAGACCAAACACAAAATTTCTGACCAAACACACCCACTCAAATCTGAATTTAGGTCACAGAAAATAAGCACTCAGAGCTTCTTTTCCTTTAAGAGAGAAGTCACTGCACGAAAACTCAGATTATCGGCGCCGTGAACGCCTGATAATTGCCGCGAACGTCCATGATTCTGGGCAGTTATCAGCCGTTCACCGTGAAGTTCGCCGGTACCCGATAATTGTCGAAAAGCCACTAGCCCTCGCTCGCGAACCCCTCTAATTGGCATATAAATGTCGCGATCGTCAGACCTGCGCTGACTGACACCAACAACCATTGGATGAAACCACAGACAGTTCAAAGGTAAAATCCACTGTGACTGGACAGCAGACCCCTCACTCATTGGTCACCTTTGGAACACGTGGCCATTTGCCCCTCCCATTTTTAATAACGATTATAATAATACAAATATTAATAACATTATTATTAATGATACTACTACTAATTATCCTTATTGCTATTATTATTTAGTGAAAACCCCATGTCACAATAGAGAATAAGAGACATAGGAAAGTACATACAGAAAGTGAAGCTTTATTTACAAAAGAAACCACAAATAACAAACATGCTTTATGAAAAATCTCTCTTGGCTGCTTCAGTCATAAGTTGGAGCAGGTCTTGCTTAGTGTTACATCTATATAATTGTATAAAAGTGACAATAAATATTGTCGAAATGTTTTTGAATAGTTCTTTCTGTATTTGATCTGACAGTCAGTTGTTGATTACATGCAGACTACTAGGCTACTTCAGTATATAACCCACTACTAAATAATAACGCAAGTTAGACATTATGATGTTCCGGACCTTTGCTTGAGGAAATTTTTTCAAAGTGGACCTATTAGAATGTTAGTTGATTATCCCTGATCTATAGCCTGTGCGTTGTGTTCAATGTGCTGCTGCAAATAGTTTTGTTCTGGTTCTAAACAGAAACACTGGCTCAGTCACTAATCACTTTCTACTTAAAAACACTCATTCACTCATCATACACCTATCTATTAAATGTTTTCATTTCAATAAAATCTCTCTAAAATTTGTTAAAAATCGCTATTTAAATTCACCCTATTTTATTCTATGTTTCACTCAAAGAGCTAAAAAATTGTCACGTCCAAGCCAAACCCAAGCTTGACAATAATTTCTGGACATTTGTCTGAACCCGGTTTGACCCATCTGGTCCCAAAAAGGCTCATGTGTGGTATATACAGTGTGCTGTATTTCTGTTTTCATGGACTCCTCACTACACACTCATGTAGATGTCGTCACTGAAGTCTGCGGCAGAAGTCTCCATAACCACCGTCTGGTTGCCGTCAGGGTCTGATGGTGACGCTGCAACACAAACAAAGACACTGATCAGTGCACTGACAATTCATTCACTAAGGGTGTTTTTTCTCTGGAGGACCTGCTTATATTGTCTTTCAAAAGTGACCCATATCTGAAACATTTACACAAAAACCACAGAGTGGCTGTGGCTGAAAATGGTTAACAGACGGAAGACGGAAGTGAAAGTTGTGTTATTTTGGAAAGGCTTAAAGGGCAGGAAACATCGGTTGAAGGAAAGTATTGTGATTGTAGATAAGTGTACACTTGTATTTACAGGATGGAAATGTTTGTATTCATTTCCATATACAAATGAGGCCTGAATCTGACGATTTCTGGATCTGTGAGCTCATAACTGGAACATTTCAGAATTGGGTCACTTGCACCGTGCAGTGTAAATGCAGCTTAAATCATTTCAGAAGTGATGCTACTTGCTAAACTAATGTCATTCCCCCCTTATACTTCTTTTCTCTCACGAGTTTGACATCATCCACCACTTACTGTGTTTTGAAGTCTCATTTTAAAATTTCCAACCGCAATAAATTTACCTTTAAACACCAATTGTAATGTCTTTGTATATCCATATACAAACAGTACCGCAGAGCACAGAATGCAAATAGGGAGCAGGGTAAATAAAACAAAACAAACAAAACAGACCTACAAGGTTTAACAAAGTTAACCCATTTGTCCCTTGTCCCAGTCAGAAATGTCATTCCTATTGCATTATCACAGTCCTCTCCCCTGCAACCAGCAATATATTTACTTAATGTTACAATTTTGAGGCTCAAATTCAAAACCAAAGGTATGGTCTTACTCTCTAGAGGGATTTGATATGAGAATATTCCTTCAGAAGAGACCAGTCCCAGAAAACATGACACTTTTTGGATGGTGTGATGAAGAATCTGATTAAGCTGAACTCCCACCTGCTTTGTGAACTGCTGTTCCACACTGATTAACATACTAGCACTCACCGGCCTTTCTCAAATGGGGGGTCGTCCAAAGAGTGGGTTGCGGAAGTGGACAATACCATTCAAACCGATATGTTGCGTGCAGCTGTTGGTCTCTCCTCTCCACAGACACACAGAGCTGCAGGGCACTCTCATCGCAACCGATGTAACCCGCAATTTTACTGGGAGGCTCCACCTTTCAGGGAAATTTCCATTTCACATCTTCACAAAGAACAATATTTGCTAAAGAACAGAGGACTTGGTCCGTCGCACAAACACACAACACATGCGCACACACACAGGTTTGCGTTGCTGCTTTGACTACCAGCCTAAACAAAGCATTATCCCCAACCCTAACCTTGACCGCAAGTCAAATCTTAGCCCTAAACTTAATCATTTTCTCAGCAATTAGGTTCTGCCTCATTGTGTCTGTACAAAAACAAGAACACGCAAACATACAAACACACACACACAGTCTGGTTCCTTGGGCCCACGGTTGTTGTAGTGGTTAGCACTCTCGCCTTTGCAGCAAGAAGACCCGAGTTCAAACCCCGGTTGGCACAACTTCAAGACCCGGTTGGAACAAGGGACTTTCTGCAAGGACTTTGCATGTTCTCCCCATGTGTGCATGGGTTTTCTCCGGGTTCTCTGGCTTCCTCCCACAGTTCAAAAAAACATGCGATGAATGTATGTATGAATGATCGTGGTGGTCAGAGGGGCCGTTTGGCGCACATTGGCAGCCACGCTTCCTGTGGCTACACATGGCTTACCACCACCAGTGAGAATGTGTTAATTAATAATGTAAAGCGCTTTCGGTGTCTAGAAAAGCGCTCTAGAAATGTAATGAATAATAATCACCTCAGAGGACATTATATTAATTTCCTGGCGACCCTTTACCCTTAACCATACAACATGTATTGGTCTTAAAATGTAATAATTACCGTTATGGGACCTGCTTTTTGTCCCCATAAGGAAGACAAGTTCCCATAATGTGACTGAGTAATATCTGGAGAACACACACACAAAGGCTGAAGCTCAGTCAGGACGATGAGAATTCAACAATCAACATGACATAAAACAACATCATTTTAACTAGAACGTTCATTTTGGCTTGAAAGATATTTTTTATTGACCAGATCCAAAACATGATCACACTGAAACAGGAGGTGTGGTAATACTGATGTTGCAGAAATGTAGATGTACTGCTATGTATGATATGTGGCTCTGACAGGATAGGCCTGTTGTAAGCCTTTATTTATTATTTTATTTTTTGTCAATTTTTTTTTTTTTGCAATTTCATCACAAAAATGCATTGAAAACACAGCAACATGATTTGCTCCTTTTTTGAAAAACCTTATCTATGCAATTATTTTGTCACAACAATCACAAACTGAAATCCTGGAGGGACTGATACAAGGTTGGTTGTGTTTTAAGATTTAATCCTCCTATTTTGTATGTTTTTTTTGTATGAAATCACTTTGCTTTCAACACCTAACTTGTAACAATTCCAACAATTACCAATTTATAATAAATTGAATAACAAAATGTCACATTTGCATATATCAAAACAGGTAACACGAGTATTACAAAACTTAGCAATGATCTTGCAAATTACCTATTTAGCTAACTGGTATAGACCTGGTTCTGTATATGGTCACTGTGAACTAAACTAATAAACTAAACTAAATTATATTTCATAATCTTTGAATCTAATTTACAATCTATTAGGGATGAACTCTGTATTCAACTGTACTGTAATCTCTAATTTGTATTTCGTATTATTAGTTTTCCTAATTTTATCCATGGATTATCAATAATATTAATGTAATTTATGCAATAATAAACAAGCATAACATAGCCCTCAGTCATGCTCCCCACTTTTAGATTAGATTAGATTACACAAGGTCACTTTACAACAATAAACTCACACAGAATCAAAGAAAAAAGCCACAAAAAAAGGGGAAAACAATTGATGAAAATTCAAAACAAGCTCTGCAATAGAAATAATATATATAATAGTAAAAAGATATACTGTAATCAATCATGTATACATGAGTTGATGTATAAAAGTATTATTATTAAAATGTATTATACATTTTGATATTATAAAAATCCCAAATAGTAACAAATTGTATATTTGTTGATCACATATCACATCAAAACCCTGATTGAGGAATATTGTCTTACCTGTAGTCATGTTGGGAACCTTCTTCCTGATCCTCCTTCTCTTCTTACCCTACAAAAAAAAAACCAACAGACACAAACTCATTGTGGTGATCATGTAACGGCATGTGTGAGTCGTGTGCGAGAGTGTGGTGTTCATACATAGTTGTCTTTGCATGACCAGTCAGGAAACTGCATAATGTGGAGCAGCTTCTCCTTTTCTGCCTTTTCTTTATATTTGGCTCGGTCCTCTTTTGATATCGACTTCCACTGTGGACTCAGACAACACGCTGTCAGTGCACACACACACACACACACACACAGAAACACAGAACCACAACAACATGCTACTGCACAGGCTGATTAGTGCACACATGTGACGGTAAAAGCATGTCCTGTACTTTCAGGATGTGAAAATGTATACCCAAACAATCGCCTGTATTTATAGTGTTTTCGGTCTTAAGTTTAATCAAAGGTGGCATTAAAAAGGTCTTAAAAAGTTTTAAATTTGACTTGTTGAGACATGCAGATACCCTGTTTACTTATAATACATTTAGTAAATGTCATATACTTTAAGACCTTTACTTAAGTAATATTATATAAAGTGACTTCAACTTCTACCATAGTCATTTTCTGGTGAGATACTTTTACTCAAGTATCCCTTTTAGCTACATTATACAAGACTGAGGCTGAATCCCAATTCCACCCCTTCCCCTTCCCCCTACCCCTTTGTCGGAGTTCCCCATGGCCCTCAATACAGAGTTAAGGGTGCTAGGGGTAAGAACGTTCCCCTAAGAAATGACACACCCCTCCATTACCGTCACGCCATCCTCACTTGACGCTCGCGTACTGCTACAATCGAGGCGGCAAGCCTATCGTATCAACAATCCAAAAATGCCGTCCTCAAAAGTAATGTCTGTTGCCTGGGCCACAGACGCATACGTGTGCTGACTAATATAGTATAACTTTTTTCCCCCCATTGACCGAGTCAGCTGGAAATGTCGGCTACCTTTCGTTTGTAGCTATGATCTGAACGCTAACGTTACGTAGATTGATGCAGTAATGAAAACTCACTCCATAAGAACGTAGAAGGTTAATAAGAGGTTCGGGGTGCTGGAGTCACGTCATCATCGCTAAATAATCCATCTGTTTGTTGTTTTTGCAACAATGAAGTCTGCTATCGTTTATGATAACACGTTAGCATAAAGATCGCTAGCTTAAAATGCTAATGAGTGTGTGAGATCTGTGTCTGTCTCTGTCTTTGTTAAAAAGTACAGCCACAGTTAAGTTCTTCTGCGGTTTTTCCTTGTCCATCTTCATTCAAACGTGAACACACACACATACTCACACACACTTACTGCAGCAGCAGCCTCGCTATGTGCATATTTAAGTAGCCATGTGTTTTCTCCGTGAGAAGCTGATTGGCCGAAAAAACAACAAAATGTTTATGAAAATACATTTGTGCGAGTTCTTGGCTTGAGCCACCGCTTCCAAAAAAATTTTACCGACCGGCTTTCAAACTTCGCTGACGGGGACGCGGGGGAATTTCCTCAAAACCCTCCTTTTCAAGTGTGGTCCTTTGGAAGCTTCATTTCAAGGGCTATGTAGCCCTAGGGCTTGGCCCTAACCCTAAACCTAAATGAGAAACGAGACAGCCCTACCCCTCACATGAACGTGGGTAGGGGAAGGGGGAAGTGGTGGAATTGGGATTCAGCCTAAGTGTATTGTGATTAAATGTGAGCCTCACCATTTGTCCGAGGAGGGAGTTGGCTGCCGCACTGTGATTAGCAGCAACTTTTGCCCGGTTTTCTCTCATGAACAGCATGAAAGCGTTAGGCGGCTTCTTAACGTATGGCCGCCCGTCATCCTCACTGCTCCCACACCGTCGCTTACTGTAGTAATACAGGCAAAAAACATGAGATGAGAACCTTTGTTTCCAGTGTGTGTGATACTGAGAAGGTACGATAAAGTAGGTGCGACTTACTTTGCCATGATGTTGTTCTGTGACGGCGGCAAAAGGTTCACATAACTTGTTAATTTTACATCTGGTGGAACCCCATAGACCACCTCTCCATTCCTACAAAAACAAAATTAGGGACATACATAAGAAATAAGAAAAAAGATTGTGTTTGAAGATACAACAGTTTGATTAGACTCATTTGCATTGTGTTACTTACACTACTCCAATTGCAGGCATTTGTAAGACCCCATTATTTAGCCTTAATGAAAGGAACTGTGGACACACACAAAACATATCATCAATCAATGTCATCTTTCTCACCAGGTGTCTATGATTTTTAGCCACTGCTTGATTTGATTGCATGTAAAGACCAGAGAACGTTATAAAAAGCAACTAACTAAAATTGTTTGCGTGCATGTGTGTGTGTAACTGTAACTAGGGTCTCACTGAGGGATCTGTTCCTGGAGGGTGGTAAACAGGATGCTGATATGGTAGGAACTGCGTGGAGAGAGGGAAGGAAGTTACATTTCTAGAACATTAAATAGTATAGCATGGACGGCTGTAAACATTACAAAAACACTTGTAAAACCAACTTTGCAATGCAAAATATGAAAAATGTCTTTGTCTTTAACCTACAATATTAATCCTCTCAGAAGATGTGCCAAGCACAGGAGATTTCATTATGACGCTCACTGATAGGCAGAGCTTTTTGGGACTTACATTACATTCAAAAACACATGGGTTAAGAGAGTGATTTTAGCGTGTTGGCCTAAACCTTACACTATTTATAAATGTTTCTCGTGATGATAGACATATTAGGTAAATTTCTTCATAACCCCATCTCTAATTTACCTGTCCCTGGCCGTGAGCACCTGCCTGGCCATTTTGGTGACCTCCTGACTGCATGATAGTTTGTATGTGCAGCGGTTGTTGGCACAAAGTGGAAGCAGCCTGTTCCACAGCCGTCATTAACGGTTGATGAAGGCTGGATGAAGCTGCTCCCAGTGTTTTGCTCCCACTGCTCTCACTTCCCACTGACTGAGGTTGGCTGTTGAGCCCTGTCTCAGCAGGAACATTAGGAGGAGGCAGAGGGTTGGGCGATTCTCCCAGAATTTTACGGAGAACCTCAAAATCAACATCCGGCAACTCTCCTTTCAAAATCCTATGAGTGATGAGTTCTAAATCTTCGTGTAGATCCATCACTTGCATTGAGGCTCCTAACTCTGTCTCCAGTCTGTTCAGAGTCTGATGTGTTGTGCCCAGGTCCTGTAACATTGACAGAAAACTGGTTTTAGACACTATATTAGACTGTATTACGCACATATTCCATACGTTTTTGAGAGGGGTAGTGAGGCTTTTTAGATTTGGTAGGGTTTGGTATCTCAGACCTACAGCTGCAGCTCATCGTTTTGAGTAACAATGCTTGCACCCAATGTTCTGAAATGCTATTATCTGAATTATTGGGTGAGTGGCGACACAGGAAAAAACATCAAATCAAAACATAAACAGAGATTGTGTCCTGCAAGTCAGCAACATTGTTACCAGTGAAGCCAGTAGTTCAGTTTTACAGTCTTTCTTTATTTCTTAATGATTATTTCTTACATATAGCCCCTTTAAGTATGACCCATGTTGATACATTTAACTCGTTTCTTACCTGTCCCAGGCCATGAGCACCTGTCTGGCCATTTTGGTGAACCCTTGACTGCAGGAAGACTTGACTATGCAGCAGTTGTTGGCACAAAGTAGACGCAGCCTGTTCAGCAGCAGACATTATTGGCTGGTGGAGGCTGGGTGAATTTGCTCCCAGTGGTTTGCTCCCACTGCTCCCACTTCTCACTGCCTTAGGATGGCTGTTCGACCTTGTCGCAGCAGGAACGTTGGGAGAAGCTAGAGGGTTGGGCGATTCTTCCAAAATTGTACGGAGGACGTCAAAGTCGAGGTCTGGCATCTCTACTTTCAGCATCATCGGAGTAATGAGCTCCATATCCTCACGTAGATCCATCCCCTGCAGGGATACGCCCAACTCTTTCTCTAGTTTGGTCAAACTCTTATTTGTCATGCCCAGGTCCTGTGACAGGAAAAGAAGGCAGGTTTGAATTGAATAGCTCAAGATGAAGTACAAATTCCATCTATGAAGTTGTAATGAGATTAAATTGACTGTAGGTGTGAGTGTGAGGGATTATTTGTCTCTATGTGTCCCTGTGATGGACCGGTGAACTGTCCAGGGTGTACCCTGCCTTTCGCCTTATGTCAAGTGCGATTGGCACGGCGCCTCCCGCAACCCTTATGTGGAGGAAAAGCAGTCATCATGGAAAAGTGGCACATATTATCTAATCCAAATCTTTTTTGAAAAGTATATTCACCCAACAGATTATCCACCAAAAGCAAAAAAAATGATTGATATCAGTAATCTGTGACTAAAATGCTCTGCAGATGCATCCCAGAAGTGGCTGATATTTGTATTAAAGCATTCACATTAAATGTTTCTGAGAACATGTCACATGTTTTCACATTTTAACTTCAAACTTTGAAGCTTCCATGATGTGGGAAGAAGAATTCTAGCAAAGTAAAATTCAGCGAGAGGCTGAGTAAGTAACCTCTCCACACTACACTGGTAACTCATGAATTATTATTAAAAAAAGGCAAATTAACAGTTATTGTTACACTTACTGATCGGTCAAGCTTTGTGTTACTTATTCCATTGAGCGAGTTTGTTAACAGAATGATTTTAGATTAAAACAAACCTTTTTATTCACTTGTGTTGGACTAAACCTTACACTTAAAGGTGCATTATGTAATAAATCTAAAGCAACTGGTCATAAAATCCTCCTAATATGTCACAGAGACTCAGGAATAATGTTCATATAACAAACTGAACTCACCAACAACAACAGTACAGCCAAAATATTTGCATTAAAAAAATATTTTGCAGACTGCAAATCATGTTTATGTTTTGTAATCATGTTTTGCATGTGGCGCCACCTACCGCCATCTACCAATCATTGCAGTCAGTAGAGTCTCAGCTGCCAAGCAACCACGGGTTGCCAGTTACGTCAGAAAACGTAAAAGACCTCAGTATTTTGAATTTGAATGTAGTAACTGTTTTTGGCCACATTCTTACATATCCATCCATCCATCCATTATCTACCGCTTTATCCTCCACCAGAGGGTCGCGGGGGGTGCTGTGCCTATCTCAGCAGACATTGGGCGATAGGCGGGGTACACCCTGGACACTTCGATTCTTACATATGGCACCTTTAATTAATAAACATCCCTACGTGACTCTATCTTCTCTAATTTAGTGTCTTACCTGTCCCTGGCCATTTTGGAGCGCCAACTGCACAGCAGTTTGACTGTGCAGCAGTTGTTGGCACAGAGTGGAAGCAGCCTGTTCAGCAGCAGTCATTAATGGTTGATGAAGACTGGATGGAGCTGATCCCAGTGTTTTGCTGCCACTGCTCCCACTTCCCACTGCCCAGGGTTGGCTGTTGATCCCTGCTGCAGCAGGAACATTAGGAGGAGGTAGAGGGTTGGGTGATTCTCCCAGAATTTTACGGAGCACTTTAACGTCAACGTCTGGCAACTCTCCTTTCAAAATCCTCTGAGAAATGAGTTCCAAATCCTCACTCAGATCCATCACTTGCATTGACGCGTGTAGCTCTGTCCCTACTCTGTTCAAACTTTGATTTGCTGTGCTGCGCTCCTGTGACATTGAGAGAAAGATGTTTTTTTAGACACTTTTATAGTGAACATTTTAAAGGATCAAGTACAAATGACATCTGTGGGTGTTCAAAGTTGACTTAATGGAGCAGTGGCACACAGTAGTGTGATGTATGCAGTGCAATGGGATGACGATTTTCCAAACAACCCCTGCATAAACACATGGTACAGGACAAAGGACACTCTTTCAATGATGAGGATGTACACAATCTATACGGGTGAGACGGACAGTTTGAAGGAGTTTAAGAAGACATTTACGTTAACCTGGAGAAAACATTAGAGACCGTAGGCCTTATCAACATGGAAACCTTCCTGATACAATCTTGTTTGCTCTTAAATATGTTTCTATCAACACAGCATTGTTTCAAGAAATATCTTCGTACACAAAAACAAAACCTCCAAAACAACTCAACACTGTAGTACACATCCCAGGCCTGTGTGTGGCACTGTAACGCTGCCACAGAAATTCAAAGGAGAAAAAAAAATGCATTTTAAGTCTTCCAAAACATCCTCTAAACTCAACCTCATGTCCTCAGGCCCTGAAACACTAGCTGTCCGCCAACTACAATGTCGTCCTAAACTGCTAACCAAAAAGGCCATATATCGGCTGCACCATGCTCTCAGTGAAGCCAGTATCTCTGATGACACATCATGGTCTTCCGTCCATCCATCTACCGCTTTATCCTCCACATGAGGGTCACTGGGGGCGCTGTGCCAATCTCGGCTGACATAGGGTGATAGGGGTCGCCAGTCCATCACAGGGAAACATAAGAGAGACAAACAGCCTTTCACTCTCACACTCACACCTATGGTCAATTCAGAGCGTCCAATTGACCCTAATCACCATATTGCATGTTTTTGGACTGTGGGGGGAAACTGGAGAACCCGGAGAAAACCCATTCCCACACGGAGATAACATGCAAGCTCCATGCAGAACGGGCCTTGTTCCATTCAGGTCGCGGACCTGGTTGTTCTTGCTGCAAAGGCAAGAGTGCTAACCACTCATTATGTGTCTAAATATCACACATAACAACTTTAAGGTTACTGATAAACAGATCCTTGCTTTCCCAATTGTCGGCCTACACCATGTACCTTGATAGAAATATTGATACAATTCTACATGACTCTATCATCTCTAATCTCATATCTTACCTGTCCTTGGCCATAAGCATCTGCTTGGCCATTTTGGTGACCCCTTGACTGCATAATAATTTGATTATGCAGCAAGTGTTGGCTCAGAGTGGAAGCAGCCTGCCCAGCAGCAGTCATTAGTGGTTGGTGGAGGCTGGGTGGAGCTGCTCCCAGTGGTTTGATCCCTCTGCTCCCACTTCCCACTCCCTGAGATTGGGTGCTGAACCCCATCATCGCAGGGACATGAAGAGGATGTAGAGGGTTTGGTGAGTCTCCCAAAATTTTATGGAGCACCTCAAAGTCGATGTCCGGCAACTCTCCTCCCGACATCCTCTGAATAATGAGCTCCAAATCATTTCGTGGATCCATGGCCTGCATTGACGCTCTCAGCTCGGTCTCTAGTCTGCTCAGACTCTGATGTGCTGTGCCCAGGTCCTGTGACGGTAAAAGACACCTGGTTTTTAGACACTTAAACACAAATTATATAGTGATTGATTTATAAAAATAGTTTTATTTAGACATTTTGGACTGAATTTCATCTCCAGTCTACCTTTGATCTGGGTTGCCATGGCAAGTTTTGGTAGGGAATTTCATACACCTTTGCTAGGTATCACGGTTAATTTCCTTAAAAAAATATAGAGCTCCAACTAACGATTATTTTCATAATCGATTAAAATAATTTTCACGATAAATCAAGAAATCTTTTGGTCCATAAATTTTTTTTTAAAAAAGTAAAAAAAAAAATCAATCAGTTTGTCAAAACCGGAAATGATAATGTTCTTGAATGTTTTTGTCGAAATAATGGGCCTTGTGCCCCCACGCAGTGTCTAAGTGACGTACAGCATGTGTGTCACGTCACTGAGTGACAAGTAAAATACTAACAATGATCAGAGAAAATCAATCCGTCCTATTTCTTGCTTTCTGTATGATTTCAACATTTCTATGGTCAAAATCACTAATTTTATGTATTTCCTGCAGGCAGTTGGCGCATGCCCATTGCTGTCTCTCTTCATATCGCAAATACATGTTTGATCACACATGTACTACACATGTCCCACAGTCTGGCTGATACATTTAATGAATGTGTGTGATCTGTTTAGACCTGTTTAGTCTTTCTGATCGGCCATAAATGCGTAGTGAACATGCACAGGGTGAGGCAGGAAGTACTGTGCCGCACTGATAGGGGGCAGTGCTGAGCCCCAGAGGTGCACCTGATTTTAACCTAATTTTGACCTAATTTAAATTTAAAAGATTACAAAATTGAAGATTAAATCTCAAATATAAATGATTTTTCTAAACTGTTTTTCAGTGGAAACAGGAGGTGGAGGTGAAAGATCTGCTTCAGGTATAACCCGCTCTTTTCTACTATGGACTATACAAATTAAGGTAAGAGAATCATACGCAATTTAAAATTTAGTAAAAAAAATAAAATAATAATAATAATAATAATATTATAATAATAATAATGAAAATAAATCAAAGTTAACCTTATAGTGAATATTCTTTTTTTGCTGTTATTGTTGAACAGTATTGAATTGGTTGGAGCATAATTAAAAGCTCTTAACAACTAAATATTTCAATTAAGGTCAAAATTAAAATAAGCTTCTATTTTGGGTTCATATATTTGTACGTACGACTCCAGAGTATCATGAACCTCACTGCACATCACAGGACTACATGCAGTCCAAGTTATTTTTTATTATTATTATTATTATTATTATTATTATTATTATTATTATTATTATTATTATTATTATTATTATTATTCCTCTTCTTATTTCTCTTCAGACAAAATCTGAGTGAATTTGACTTCACAAATCCTAGATCGAGACCTGCAGGTCACCTGGTAAGGGTGTGCTATATCTTTTCTAAGTTTATTTTAGTAACCATGGCATTAACATCATGAAAATATGCAAACAAATGAACAGAGAACATGCAATCAACACCTGGCCAAATTTGGAGCTGCATGGTGTTGTCATTCATCCTCTGATGCAGAGACAATTCCCGCTCACTGACACTGCTCACTTTATTATGAACACTACACCTATCATGATCCATTTATTAGCAGCACTGATGGAATAATCTACTTACACTGAATGAGCTGCTGTGTAGAGAGGTGTGAGATGCAGATTAGGACCATCAGATTAATAAATAACTCTTTTTAAAAACAGTGCAAATAAGCAAGAAATAACTTACTTCCAAATAAAATAAAGACATTGCTTTCAGAGAGAGAAAGGGGAGCGGAAAACAACATTTAGAATGTGTTTCAATCTTGGGGGTTAAATTATGAAACAGTCAAAATACACATTTTATGCTACCTCATTTTTCAGCTTCTTAAATGGGAATATTTTATGGTTTCTTTGCTCCATTTGACAAAGAAATCATTCAAGAACATCATCATTTCCAGATTTGGGAAACAAAGATCAAGATTTTTCAACATTTTCTGACTAAACAAGTAATCGATTATGGAACTAACCATTGGTTGCAGCCCTAATAAGGATAAAGAACAGGCAGTGTTGAAAGCCAGAAATATTCATCTGTTGCACTGAGAACATTTAGAACTTTGAATAAAGTGTTGTGTAAATGTTTGGTGAGGAAGTAGTCGATAAATTGAGTTGTGTGTGGAATATACGTTTTTATCTCTGCTTACTACTGTCCATCAACCACAGTGATTATTTTCAGTATTTCTATTTAAAAAAATGAAGGAACATAGCCAACAAAGCCCGGCAAGAACACGGTGTACTTGGCTCCTGGTCTTGATCTTGCCTGGGTGTTTGGAATCCTATGGGTGACATGACCTCTTGTCTCCAGCTTTACCTCCTCACTCAGTGTCATACACCAGGCAAGTGGTACTTGCCTCTCCTGATATAATATATCATATCATATTATATTATATGAATATATCTTATATATATAATATATATATATAATAATTACGGTGTGGTCTACCAGAAGATATGGGCTTTTTTCACTACCAGTTACACACATTTCAACACAACTCCCTCTCCAACCTAGTATCTTACCTGTCCATGGCTGTGAGCGCCTGCCTGGCCATTTTGGTGACTCCTTGACTGCACAATAGTTTGACTATGCAGTGGTTGTTGGCACAAGGTTTGAGCACTGCCGCTCTCCATTGCCTGGAGTTTGCTGTTGAACCCTCTTGTTGGAGGGACAGCAGGGGGTGAAGTGTTGGGGGATCCTCCCAGAATTTCACAGAGCACCCCATAGTCAACTGTCAACAGAGTTTGACTAAACGGCTCCACATCATCACAGATATCCATGGTCTGTGATGATTTTCCTATGTCTGTCCCCAGCCTGAAGATATATGTACAAAAGCCAGGGCATGACTCTAAAGATGGACTAAAGTCACATCGCGTGCTGCTGATTTGTTCTCCTCTGGTGTTTTACTGCTTACCTCCATTTCAAATCCTTTCAAGTTCAAAGCGGTTGTCCTGGAATGTTGGTTGTGTCGAGGTTGAAGATATTTGAGTTGACATTAATTACGTTGCATTGTTACCTTCTTCTGGGTTTAATCATTCATTACTGCATCTCGTTCTTACTACTCATGTACTAAATCTCCTGGGTTTGATCGTCATTGCATCTACACCTGCTTTGTACACGCTATGTTCATTCTAGGTGTTTTAATCCATGTCATCCATAACTTTGCATTACTCGGTGCAGACGACCAGCTCTGACAGCGTTATTCACTTAGGACACTTTAGCGTGTCATTATAGCCGTGACCTCATCTACCTGCATCATCAGAACAAACCGTTCAGAAAGTGTGACATCACAGCGAAGCCGCATCGGCTTATAGTTTGGGATCTACAGTGTGGAGTTGTAACAGTTGTAGCCTTCAGTTTCTTTGAGATAAGCATTTTTGCTTGTTATTATTGGTGTTTTCCCCTCTTTTCAAATCAGTATTCTTTGAATTACTGTCGTTTATGTGCTTTTTTTGGTATTTTACTTCTTCCTCCTATTGTGTATTACATTTTTTTTTTTACATGCAAAGCTATTCATTTATTTATTTTGTTGAGAAGCAGATAAAGGAATTGCTCTGTCTCCTCAGGGATCAGTATTACTGCCTTATTACCATTCCTGTTCATATTTCCTAGAAATACACTTCCTCAGTGTATTGGTGTCTGTTTGGGTTCCTTCAGTTGATTCTTCTTTCCTGTTGGGTCACATTTATGAGCTTATATGAGTTACTGCAGGCCTGGAGACTTCTACAATAGTCTGTGTGTATTGTGTGTCTTTGACTGAACAAACTATATACACAATATGGTTTTTGTGTTCAATACATTTTAACGGACACCAACAACAACCAGCTGCACACACATCTTCTAGAGCCTAGAACTATGCAAACTCAGTGCCATCACGGAGTGCCTCTTGGCAAAAAATAAACCAACGCTTCAGCAAGTTGCTTTTGTTCGAACTTTATTTCTTTATCAGACATCTTACAACAACATTTGCCACAACAACTAATGTTCAAAAAGTACACTCAGCATCATCAATAAGCTAATTTGTAAGTGTAATGTTTTGCTCAGTTCTCCTCCTCATCCTCGTAAAGGTCCTCAATCCCTTTAACAGGCACAGTGCGGTCCTGGAAATACAGATCAGCATACTGCATGATGTGGTCGACGGCACTGAGAAGAAGCACATCCGTGTTCACGTCCAGGTCCAGCTCTGAGGCATAGTTCTTCACGGGGACGATGTAGGACGTGGACATGCCCAGCAGAGCTCCGGCTCTATTCATCTACAACCACAAACACCACGACGATCACATTTTCTACTCCCTGCACAAGCCCTGAGTCCGAATAGGTCATTTACAGAAGATGAACTGCGTACGCTCTGTTTAAACCTACCATCTCTTGAATCATGCTGCTCCTGTAAACATGGGAGACGTCTTTGGCAGTGTCTGGAGAAAGTTGGTCGACGTGGGTCAGCAGAGCCACCTGGTGAACACCTGACAGAACCACACGAGACATTACATTACCGAGAAATACACAACATAAAAACTGCCAACTGGTTCTTTTTTAATGTGATAACTATTATCACTGTCTCTGCAGTTTGAGCCAGAGCTTAAAGCGGATCTAGACCGGAAGTTCCAATTAACGCTGTTGTTTAGTGTGTATCTGCGTCCTTACCTTGTTTAAGAAGCCCTGAAGTTTCGAAACAAACAGTTCAGCCAGTGCTGAGCGACAGTGTCTTCTGACTCTGGGTCTGACTCCAGGTCAAAGTCATAAAAGGGACTGCGGCGGGGAGTCATCAAGAAGCTATTTTTAAACATTGTTAAAACAATGTTTTGATAATGAGGAGCAGTGCATCCACCATTCCAGAGGGGGGAGCTGCTCTTCTGAGAGCGGGTGTGCTGATTATGTCACGTCCGGGTACTGGCCAATTACAAGACAGTTGCGAAGGCTCTACGCTGGCTGGCCAATCACAACACACTCTGTCACCTGGGTGTGAGAGTTCAGTCTGAAATAGCGCAACTGACGAGAGCATCAGAAAAGAGAGATTTCTATCGGCTCGTTTACAGCAACTAGGAGGTTTTTGACCGTAAAAACAAGTTAATGTATGTAAGTAGACCTCCATAACTAACATATATGTGCAACAGGACCACTCTATGTGAGCTTTAATCTAACAAACGACATCTTAATGCAATACAATCTGAAGATAAGATGAGAATAAATGTCCAAAGTTCAATTTGTGTCTGAAAAAGTTCATGTTTTACTCACCCAGGTCACTGATGTGTTCTCTGAGCTTTTGGAAGGTGGTGCTGATGCCTTTAGGGTATTTGAGGATTTGAGAGGCATCCACCACAAAGGCCACGCAATGGATTTGGTCTTTTAGTCCTGGCCACTTCACATAGCCCTCTGTCTCGGTTCTCACTGGCTGATCCGGGCTGAACTAGGGGAGACCAATAATCACTAGAGTAACTCTTCAGCTCACGTCTGAACCAAGATCATGGGTCAGAAAAAATGAGGAGACAAAACCAGCGAAAAATGTGCATATCGCTGTACCTTGTGTCCTTCAGGTACGTGACCTTTAATGACGGACAGGATGTCATGGAGGGTCAGTCCGCTCATCTCTTGTTCACTCAGCCCCATAATATCACACAGCGCCAGTCTGGTGGCGTCTTCTCCCTTCTGACCGCGGATGTTGAAAGACTGCAGCTGACACAAGAAAAACTGAAGGTGATGGGAGGGAAAACTCTGAAAGACAACTCTAGGTTTCAGAACAGTTAGTCCAGATCATAAATATCTATCAATATCAATACATTCTAAATGTCACAGGTCACCAGGGAAGGACAGCTAGAGTTGGTGGCATCTCTTTGTACGTGAAAAGCCTGGCAGCTGCATTCTGAATGTCTTAAAAACAAATGTGTATATTATGAATTCTGTTCCGTTGTCATGGCCAAGCTTTTGAATGCTTCAAGTAGATCTAGGTTGGGCAATATGACTGATAACACTGACTGTTGTTGGGAAAGACAAAGCAGTCAGAAAAGTCAGTCAGTCGGAATGTGTAACTCTACTGAATCAAGCAGCAGATGCACAGTTTCCCCCTCCGCCCCGGGTTATTCAAATCACACATCGATAATGTCACTCGCTCAGCTTACTTCCACATGTCCCACCTCCGTCCGTCCCTCTCACCCAGCAGGACTGCCATCTTGGTTCACACCCCGGTCAGTCATCACTTATTCACTCTCATAGACTTGGCTTATATTTCTTATACTTTGTACTCTCATGGTCAATATTTTGGTTTGTTTTTATGTTGTTTCCTGTATTTTGTTGACATTTTCATACTTTTGACAATTTTATTTATTTATTTAACCTTTATTTAACCAGATAATAGAGGGTGACCTGGCCAAGAATGACAATGACCTTGTGTGTCCTCAAAGGTGCCTATAAACAAAATGCATTATTATTATCGTTACATTTTACGGCTTCACCTCAACAGGTTTACTTGTTGCTGTTTCCCTTTTACCTTTTTAGTGAAGCTGTTTGGGGAGGAGCCAACCATGGCCCGGTTGGTGACCCTTCCATTGAAGACCGACTGGACTGAACTGATGAAACTGGACTTTCCAGAACCAACTGGGCCCAAGAGGAGAACCCTGGTCTCAGTCACGTCTTTGCAGCTCGGTCTGTGGGAGCTGATGGTCTTCATCAGGCTGCTTCTTCGTCTATGGTTTGGAATTTTAAATTCTCACTTATTGATTGTGCAAGACATTACCAAGGTAAGGTTTGTATCAGCAGGACTCTGATTTATAAATTCATCACACAAAATCTTGGTTGACTGTAGTCTGTAATCATAGTTCTTCAAACAATCGATTTCTCGTGAATTTGAACTAAAACTAAACTCAATTAAGCTAAACTTACTTGGTCACTTTACCTAAATGATCTAAATCAATTATACTTAAAACATAAAATGCTAATGTTAGCAGCACTGTAGCATAAACGTTCACCCAAAATGCTTTGCAATGTGTCAGTGTGTTCATACTGAAAGCCCCAAGCTTTAAAAACAGTTTAATGACGTTGTGAGAAACACACACTCAAGATGTTCAACGCAAGACTTCAGGCCAACATTGATCTAAAATAGTTTCAAACTTGGCTTAATTGAATGTTACAGCTGTACTCACTCCTCTGTCCACTCCACATCTCTCCATGGAGATTCCAACTTGGAACCCATTCCTAAAGAGAGATTTTAAACGTACATTCAATTTAATTTTGAACGCCAAGTTTTACATCCGCTTTAGTCACTATTAAAACGTCTATGGAAAAGTGCCAAAAATCATGGCCTGTTACTGTCACCGAAGGTGAAAGATCTGTTCATCATTTGCTCTGTTGAAACGTCCATTTCTTTCCCAGATCCAAGATCGCCAGAACTGATGAGTGAAACACAAGCATTAGAGGAAAACGATAGAAAAAGCAAACAGCTACATGCAAATAAGGAGACAGTTTAAATGATTTAGTTGTAAACTGGGAGCATAAGGCCCTACTGATTCCATAATAGGAGCCCACAGAAACTACAGCTGCTTTGGTCTGCACTAAAGAGTATCTGTGTGTGTGTTCAGATCAGGGACAACAAGGGAAGCTCAGCTTCCTCTAAAATGGCGTCAAATACGTAAATTCTGTGTTGTATTTATATTTCAATACTAAACGTTTGCTAGAATGCGATTAGAACTTAGAACGTGTCACTGGTTCGTTCACAACCAGCTGTTTATTTGTGGATGACGGATCGTCTTAAGTGATTTCTGTAGCAGCCTCCACATTAAAACCACTTGAAGCACAGTTTAAGCTGTTTTCTCTATGAGACGACACAGAATAGTTTTTATTTCATTGCAGTGAGCGTGACGCTGATTGGACAAATGAGGCAAAAAGGTCACTTCCACTGAAGCTCAGCTTCCATGGGAGTCAATGGAGCGGTGGGCGGGCGCAGACGCTGGGCTTCTGCATGGTGATTGGAGGAACTGTCTGGAAGGCGGAGCCAGGTTTAGATTGACAGCTTTGTAGAACCATAAAGGGCAGCGGAGCCTTTTCTGCCTCAGTGTTGTGTGGATTTTGTGAGAAAAGTCTAAAGACACATAGGTGCTCGTTGTGTGTAAATTTGCTCGGTGATATAGATCATTTTCATTTGTACATAGATACTGTAAATAAAAAACATTATTATAGCGTTTCAGCTTTACATATTTAACATGTTGTTCATTTGCAGAAGTTTCATGAAAATCATGAGCAGATTTTTCAGTGAGGCTGCTCACAAACAGACAACCATAATCTCCTTGGTAGAAGTAATAAGACTTCTAAGGATAAATAAATGCAGCTGAGGTTTGAAAATTACTCCTCCATGAACTGGATTGGAGATTGTTTTATGAAATATCACAACTTTACTCACGCTTTTGTCGAGTTTATCTCCTTTTTCACTCGATATTTGACCTCCGAACTCACTGTTGAACAAAGCGAATCATCAAACAATGTTTTTATTATAATAATAATAATAATAATAATAATAATAATAATAATACCTAAGGTAATATGATAATATATACATATATTAGCATGTTTAGTGTTTTAATCACATTAACCCATATGTTATTATTTAATTTTAGGTTTTTTATTGTGAACAAACACTTTAACCTTGAAATTCTGTGAATAATAGTGTGAACATTGTTATTTCATTATTGTGATATGATTTTAAGCTAATTTCCCACATTTTTTTCCCCCACATAACCAGCCCCATCATGACAGGCCTGGATGCTCATTGGATGTTCATCGGCCCCCAGGTCATTTGAGTTTGAGGCCCCTAATTTAGTGGATCAGCACACAGCTGTAAAGTGTTTTGACATTGTTGCCAATAACTAGATTTTTGTTTTATAAAGCATCCAAAAGGAAAACTACAAGAGTAGTAAAACACTGTAAGGAGGACAGTCTAGGTAAGGAATAGTAGCTTACCTGGAAAAGCGAAAGGAAATGCTTTTGGAGCTTCTTGGACCATCGGAGATGCTCCAAATATGTTTGGGGGTTTGATTGCTGGACTGGCAGCAACTGTGGTCATCGGAGCGATGGTAGCAGAGCCAAAAATGCTGCAGCAGGAAACAACCCAGGTCACAGTAAGACAACACAGATAGACAGATACAACACAAAGTAGCAGCCAATGAGGTTGTACTTTATACTTTTCAGTTATAAAATGGAACTTTGTAAATGTAGTTGCCCCCAAAAATCACCGACAATGTTTCATGATTAGTAGCTTCTGTGAATATCAGTTTCTGTGAATGATCATGAAACATGACACTGGCTTCCAATTGTAGGTTATAGAAACAGCCACTGATACATTTTAAAACAGGACAGATCTATCTTACACTTGTGTAACATGTTTCATTTTTAACTTGATATTTTTAATTGAATTCTCTTTTTTTCTTTTAAATATAATTCATGTGAGGAAGAGGAGGACAATGAGAGACCAAATGATCAAGTTATCTGGGCTAGCTTCCTCATCTGCCTCCTTTACACCACTGTATTCTAACGATGGTGATAATGCTGTTACTTCAAGAATTCCATATTCTCAGGATGTATTTGGCATAAACATTTTGAGAAGTTTTAAGAAACCGACAACAATGTAAATCTAAAATGTGCATTCGAGTACCCTTCATTGTTTGAGCGACACCGGTTAAAAGTAAATAAATCATAGATGAAATAGATAAAGCATTACTTGTTTTTGTCTGCAGCTGGTTCCATTGTAGGTCTGTGCTGATATATGTAGACGAACAACACTGTGGAGGCCTAAAGACACAGTAAATGCACCTTTTCTGAGGAAAAGAAAGTGAAACCTAAAGTGTCACAGGAAGAGAGAGAAAGAGGAAAACAACCTTTAATGTCACTGGGAGTCACTCACTGTTTGTTTGATATTAATAATTACTAGTGAAGGAGGCGTGTCCTGTGTGTCAAGAGCATAATGCAAACACACATGCTGGTTAAACGGCTCTGACTGCTCGTATGGCGTGACTGGCGTCAAATATGTGGGCGTGTCCAATTCTTGTGACGTCATCGCGTGTGCGCGTCTAATCTGTGAGTCAAAAGTAGAGCTGGGATTTATGGCTCTTTGAACTGGGCAGCTGTAGAAGCCAAACAGGGTTAAACTTATTTTTTATCAAGAAAACAATAGCTGGTTGTGATTATAAGATAAGATTTGCATCACAATGATTCAAACGTACACATCCACCAATATGTACTTTGCTGGTGGAAGTTATTCTGAAATAGTGGTTATATTTTTTTTCGTTTTTGTTTTGTGTTTTCATAGTAAACATTCCATTAGGTGGCGCCATATCCCCATATGCCAACTTTGTGGCACATTATAAAAAAATAAGCAGGCTACAATTAACTTCAATGCCAAAAAAACCCCACAATATATGCACATATATATATATATATATGTGTGTGTATATATATGTACATATATGTGTATATTCATAAAAGAATAAGAAAAAAATGTATATCAGATTGAAAAAGGTAAATTACAGGAATACAGCAACAAAGAATGTAAACAATAACAAAGGCATATGTTGCATTGTTTTGCCTGTGTATCCAGATGCTGCTACGTTTCCTCATGTTGGCAGGGTTATTTTAGCACGCCATCACGTTGTCATTTTAAACAAGAATCCCAAAAACTTAGTGACTTAGTGTCACCGAAGGTTACCGATGCTGCAAAGTGCTCGTGAATCCGTGAAAATCAAGTCTGAAGAAAGCTTGGACTTTTGAATTCAAAATGTAGCATGTGCTCAAGCAGTTTTTCCAGGATCTCTAAACTCTACCTTTAAAATATTTTCTTCAGATAAAGTGGTGAATATATAAAGATATTGTAGACTTAAGCAGGTATTTTTTACTTAAAGAGTTTTTTGATAATCAAGTGGTTCAGAGTCAATAATAATCATAACTTGCAGAAACACGTGCTTTTTACTGGTTCTCCTCATCGTATCCTCTAGATGGAGTTGTAGTCTTGAGTTGAAGTTGCGTTGGTTGTTCACCTGTGTGACAGCAGAGGTCAACACACATCACATATCACCACCAACACTTAAGCCTGACAGGCAAAGCGTCCTCTCACAGTGGAGGGAAACATGTCCTGATACACAATCACATCACATCATTCAGTAGCTTTTAATCTTCTGAGAATGTTTTTTAAGCTGAATATTCACGTGTTATTGATGGTGGTGATGTGTGTGTGTGTGAGTTTTCTTATAGTTGTGGCTTTGTGAGGACCAAAAATTGTATAAACCAGACACAGTGAGGACATTTTTGGCTGGTCCTCACATCTTTAAAGGGCTTTTTGGGGGTGACCTGGTTTTAGGGCAAGGGTGGGAATTAAGTTTAGGGTAAGGGTTTGTTTACATGGAGTGAGCCACTCAGGAATCATACAGCTGTTTGCATCTGTCAGCTCTTTGGATTGGTGTTTATGGAAATAAAACAGACGATGGGACAGTTTATTTGTAGGACACTGGTTCCATACAACACTTTTGACCAAAACAGCAATATAACAATGTACAATGTTAGAATGACATTTAATGTGCAGCAGCTGAGGTCACAGAAGTAAATAAAAACACAGGCACTGTTTACTGGTTTCCCTTAGTCTGTTTAATAAGATCGAAGGAAACACTCCAAGTGAAATCGGTTCAGTTCAGCTATGAATGTGGATGCGTTATGGCATGTGCAGCTCTGTATTTTCATATAAATCTATAAATGCAAGCGATGTCGGTCTGACAGTGAATCAGAAAACTTGGCAGGTGACTTCCTAAGGTCACCAGTGTGTGCAGTGCCGACTTTGACGTTGCTTGGATAAGAAACACAAGACAAAAAAAAACACATTGAACAGG
The DNA here is from genome assembly GCF_963457635.1 of Microchirus variegatus. Lineage (NCBI taxonomy): Eukaryota > Metazoa > Chordata > Actinopteri > Pleuronectiformes > Soleidae > Microchirus > Microchirus variegatus. The sequence continues at coordinate 9,669,765 of NC_139805.1, forward strand.
TACTGCATGTGATTAAGGACATTTTGAAACCACACTGCTGCAAAGTTTTGCATGCTAAAGCTCGCTGCTGTACATATTGTACATATAAATATATGATCTTTAACAGCCTGCAACTGAAGAGACATAATAAAACATCAACAACAACAACAACAACAACAACATCGAGGTAAAGCTCAGTATCCTTGTGGCCTTGTGGCCATGCAAGGCTTTAGCTGCATGACTAACAATAATGTCTCCTCAGCTGTTATTTCTGAAATGTTGAGCCAAATGAAGACAGAGATATGAGGTAGATCAGTAACCAACCCACTGTTATGGAATAGAAGCATCGCAGCCTTGAGGTGATGACTGCGTGTCATTAAAAGTGAGTGTAACCTTCGCTTGTTTGACAGCAGACACTATCTATACGCAGTGACTCTGTAGATGGACCGTGTTTCCCTGAACTCCTTCAAACCCAAACACAGTAACTCTGTGATTTAACTGCCCTGAAACCAGAGAACATGTGTAATGTATCTATAAATAATGTGCACCTAAAAAACCACATTTCACTACAGGATAATTATTTTTTTATCCACTGGCTGTTGCAGGGATTTAAGAAATACTTTACCTCAGTACAGTGTTGTAATGTATCAAAGTACAAATACTCTGTTACTGTACTTACAAAATTCACATATCTGTACTTCTGTATTTCTCTCTACTTTTACTTTTACTCTGATACATTTCCTCTAACTATCTTTGTTACTCGTTACTACGAAATAAAATCAGAAGAAGAAGAGTTGGTATTATGGTCTGTATTTACATAGAGCTTTTCTAGTCTTGTTGAGCTACAGTTTTCTCCCGTTCACACACTTCAACATTGGGTTAAGTGTCTTGCTCAAGGACACATAGACTAGCAGAGTCAGGAATTTAACCCACAACCTTCCAGTTCAAAGACAACTCACCCTACCACTGAGCTCACTAGCACTACTCACTTTTTTAATACTTTTACTTCTTAAACTCAAGTAAATTTTATATCAGAAAATTACTTTTGATACTTAAGTACAGTAAATGTCATATACTTTAAGACTTTTACTTTAGTAATAATATTATTAGTATTATTATTATTATTACATATATATATTTTCTTCTACTTCTACCAAAGTCATTTTCTGGTAAGATACTTGTACTTCTACTCCGGTATCCCTTTAAGGGACTTTGTACAAGACTGCCTCAATATTCTGATTTTTAATTTAGTTAAAGGTGAAGTAAGTAGTTTATAGTGCCATCTAGAGGAGAGGCTGAAATTTACAACAAAGAACTGCTCCTCTGCTCACCCCCTCCCTTCCCTGAGCGCTACGGTATCCGCAGCTGGTCAAATGTCGTCCTCGTCATCTTTCTCCGTGTCAGCAGATGAGGTTCGTGAGGTGAGGGAGAGGGCGAGCTACCGCGGCCGTAGCAGACGAAGCGGAGAGAGAGGAGGCGGGACTTCCGCTACAAGTAAAGAGACGCTTGATTTGTTCTCTCGCGTTTGTCCTTACAGGCTCCGGTAGAAACATGGCGCCTCGCTGCTAACAGTGGCTATGCAACCGCGGCCCACGACCATGTTATTTTACATGACTTTTTAAAACACTACGAAAATGAAACAAAAACTATTATACATCGACAAGACAATGCAGGAGCACATAATATGTATAAAAAAGTGGATTTTGGGTTATATAAACCCATAAATACTACATAGTGTCCCTTTAAAAATGACTAACTCCTTCTTTTGCAGCTGTAGTAAATGATCAGTCTTACAATTATTAAAACATGGCAAGGAAAATGTTGATGTACATTCAGAAGAAGGGAACTCGAAGAGTTTCACACACATGATTAAAGTAAAAAACAATACATGACCTCTCCCCTCCATAACCTACAGTGCAGAGGTGGGCGGAGCCCTGTCGTCCACTCAGCTGTGGTTGTTTTTAGTCTTCAGTGATTAATGATATCATTATTAATGTGAGAGGAAATAACACCTGCAGCAGCTCCTCTTTATCATCTGGGATTGCGAGTTTCGGAGGTTCGTGCAGCTTGAGGTCTGACTCAGCAGCTCCAGCTGATTTCTGTGCAGTGGGAAGCTGCAGGTGGGTGGAGGGGAAGAGACGATGTGTAAACATGGAGCTATGCTGACTATGTATCCGTGTGACACAGCACTCTGTTACAGGCAAACCCCATCAACACCCGTATCTATCCACTCTGGATGACACATGCGCTTGGCTCATCTCTCTCTCACTGTTCCTCCCACGGGCAGTCTTCTATAGAGTAACTTAAAGGGATACTTGAGTAAAAGTAGAAAATGACTTCGGTAGAAGGTGAAGTCAGATTTTATAATATGATTTAAGTAAAAGTCTTAAAGTATATATGAAATTTACTGTATTTATGTATTTAACGTAATTATCTGATGTAAAATGTACTTAAGTTTTAGAAGTAAAAGCTCAGTGTAGGGCAAGTTGTCTCTCAAATGGAAGGTTGTGGGTTTAATTCCTGGCTCTGCTCGTCTATATGTGTCCTTGAGCAAGACTCTTAACCCCATGTTGTAGTGTGTGAATGGGTGAAAACTGTAGTGTAAAGCAGCTCATCAAGACTAGAAAAGCTCTATATAAATACAGACCATAATACCAACTCTTCTTCTTCTGATTTTATTTGGTAGTAACGAGTAACAAAGATAGTTAAAGGAAATGTATCAGAGTAAAAGTAAAAGTTGCTAGAAATACGAATAATCTCAGCTGCAGTGACAGTGATGTGTTTAGAGATTAGAGAACCTTGAATAGATCCACTAGAGAGGAAACGCACGACTCTGATGTTTTCTTCCCTGCAGGTTACAGGAAGTCTGTCACCTCATAGACAGTTGTTTATGTTTGTTGGCAGGGTTAGTGTTTGAACTCATTCCTGTTGTTGATCTGTGTTAATATTCTCTAATATTGTGTTTACAGATGAAAAAGTTTGCATTTATGGCACCGTATTCGGCCAGTGCTGTGAGTTTCACTGTATTCCTGCAACCACAGGAGAATGATGACTCTGAACAGACTTAGATTTAATAAAATAATAATAATAATAACCAGTGACTGGAGGTCAGTGAGATTATCAGATGCCGTGTCAGTGTCTGGTCAACATGTGATTCTGTGCCCTCTGTGCTTCACACAGACAGTAAACAAGCCTTTAATTAGTACGTCAAGCTATCAAATGTCTCGCCATCACCAGAGCTGCTTGTATGTTGTATGACCTTTGCACGGGATCCCAGAAATAACTTTCACAAACAACTTTTAGATTGAATGTCTTTTTCTGAGAGTAGTTAAGAATATTATGGGGAGAGTCAAAGATAGAGCAGGGTAGGAAGAGGTTGGTCACTGGTGTCGAAGGGCAGCTTGCATTTCACTCACATGTTCCACCTTTGAAGGAAAACATGGGTGGTACCTGGACATGCTGTACTGAGAACATACATGAACGTTCTCTGCGTCAGACTTTCATCGCATCTGACTGCGCTGATCTCATCAGATCTCACCGTATCTAATCCGTTTGTCTGTCAGCCCCGGCAGAAGAAAACAATGTTCATTCAAACGCTGCTCACATCTGCGACCTCCTCGCAGTGACAGACGTAGCAGCTCAGTGGAGACGAGAGGCTCCGCCACGTCGTCCGTTTCTGCTGAGACGTTAGACACGGCTCACATCAGAGTGTTTGGTCCTCACAACTATCGTCTGGTGATCACTGTAATCGCTAAGTCAGTCAAAATATATTTGGGACATAAGGGAGGATGACTTTGGACTTTATGATATGATGAGAAATTCTCTTTTTATCGACTTATTACCTGAATTTTACGTTGGAGAAAACATGATACCACAGTAATTTCATCTCCTTATTAGCACATCATTACCAGGGTATTTATCACAATGAAAATTACATTTGAAATAAGATGGCATTGCCATAATGTTACAACATGATCACTCTTACTGTCCTGTAATGTAAACTATAATGCAAAGTAGAAGCACCTTGTCCTTCTGTCAGGAGACTCCTCTGGGAGACATGAGGGGGACTGTCCATCCCTTGGTCCTGTAAAGCACTTTTACTTTTTGACAGTCTCTGCTTTTACTATTTCAATCCCTGTCCAACTGCCAAGACTCTGGGACACATGACCTTTCCATGATTGTCCATCAGAAACAGACCTGACAAATGATGTTAAAGTAAAGACATTTAGACATTCAAGCGTCACCAGGATGAAAAAAAACAATAACTTTCCTTTCCTTTCCTTATGTAGATATGCAGTGGTTTAGGTTTGCTGCTGCATAAGCAAAAGGGAAAAAGCAGGACAGGAAGTGAAAATAAGGAGTAAAGAACAGAGGAGGAAGTAAGGGAGGAAGAAAAACAGAAGATGCAAAAAAAATCTGAGAGCAATTTAGAAGAAATGAGGAGGAGGAGGAGAAGGGAAAGAGGCCTGGAACCGGTCTGAACCAGTGTAGGCTGACTCTCTGGGCTATATACCCCTCCTCACCTCCCGCCCTCTCTGTCCTCCTCTCATCTTTCCTCTGACTCAGACTGGCTCAACGTTTTCTTTTTGCGCTTCGTCATGCGCTTTTTGTCACCGGGAACAATTTGGATACACATTCCTTCCAAGTGTAAGAGGATCTAGAGCGTACGAGATCAGCTACGCTGTTGGAATCTCAGGACATGTCGTCTTAATCTGGCCTTTTATGTCGTTTTTTTTTTTATTTCTCTGTTGTCAAGCAGAGTAATGTTCTTGTTGTTTTTATCATATTATTTTTGGTTTTTATTATTGAACTGCTACTTTGGGCAACATGTGTTTCTTGTTTTCCCAAACATTGCATAAGTGGGTTTCCCAAGAAAGTCAGATCGGGAACTTTCTAACTGCACCTCTGGTGAAGACAGTTTGTTCCAGTGCTGCATCAGAGGGCAACTGTTTGTGGCTATAGGATGTCGGCCTACACGTGGTTACTATAATAAGATGATACGGTGACACTTTCAAGGAAGTGCATCTGCTTTTAGCCTTGTTGCCTAAGATGAGTGATGTATGTCTTGTTTATTCGGATGTATAGGTGGGGACATCTTCTCATGACATAACTTTGGTCCACATGTTCTCGAGAAATAAAGTTTACTTGGGAAACCCCACATTTATTAACATCTGTATGCTGTAGATGTATACAGTGTTCTTTCATAATATGTAATCAATAAGTATTAGATTAAAATATGTCATGGCATTGTTGACTGACTGTAAACGGCTGGAGCAGTTACTCGTTGGTGTTGGCCCGTCTTACCTCTGTGATCTTTTACGTCCTTATTCACCGTCACGATCACTGAGGTCTGCAGAAAGATCTCTTCTTGTGGTGGTGGCTCCTACAGTGTGGAACAAACTGTCCAACTTGCTCCCAAACTGCCTGTTTTTAAATCTTAAAACTTTGTCCTTGTATAAGAGCTGGCAGTTTTAGTGTTTTATATATATTCATATTGTTTATTGACTTTGTTTCTGTGTATTATCAGTTTTAGAATCCATTTTTTATTGTTTTTTTTTATTGCTTTTAGTTTACATTATTTCATATCCTGTCTTAACTCTGTTTTATGTATTTATGCGATGTACAGATCGGATTGGATTGTTAAAACAGCTCTGCTTTAAACTCAACACTTGGTGCGATGATGAATGGAGAACTGCTGAGTCATGACAGTATGAGAGCAGGAAAAGAGGCAGATGTTGAAGACGGTGATGATGTGCTGATTAATGAGCAGAGCGAACATATGCTGCACTGATTGGTTTGGAAGTGGACACCGATTATTTGGCCACTATTAATTCTGTTTTGACTGAAATGTGACATGTGATCTGTTTTTCTGCGTTGTTTTCTAGTGGTCAGAGGGAGTGGTCATATATATATATATAACCTTGAAAACAGTGGGTCAGAGGCAGCGGTGTCTCACTCTCTGTCTAATGTAGCTGTCGTTCAACAGAGCTCATGAGAACTGAAACTATTCCTGGGCTCAACCTGCGGCCAAGACCTAAACTTATTTTCAGAGACCAGCGACTGTTGGCCTGTGGTCTTCACTGAAGATCAGACACAGGCTATTAATACACACTACACTTCTAGTCGTCGTCACTCACCGGCACAAACATGGAGTCACTGCAAATCAGCCAATTTTGCTCATCTCAAATATGACCAATATTCTTTAATTATGTTTAATTTTCAAATCAGAGTTCAATTCATATAAGAAAACCTTGTGAACACCCTCTTGCGTAGGCTAAAAACATTTCCATGATGAGCGAACGAAAGTGCAAGAGTTTACTTTGCGATGTTGTTCAATGAGACAATTTCACTTTGTTTAGACCACATGTGTCAAACTCAAGGCCCGGGGGCCCGATGTGGCCCGCCACGTCATTTTATGTGGCCCGTGAGTGATTAATTGGTCTTAAAAATCTGTCTTAAAATAGGTCTATGCTGCTTTAAGGCGTGGGTTGACCATAAACTACATTTCCCACAATGCATGGCGATTGCATTACCCGCAAAGTGATGGCATTACCATCGCGGACCGGGTTACATCCATAATGCATCATATTTCTAACTTAAATAAGTAATAAATACAGAAAGTTATTTAGCAATATTTATTTTACATTATATTTGGTTACATTTATTCTCTATGACAGTTACATCTGGCCCTTTGAGAGTAACCATTATGCTGATGTGGCCCTCAGTGAAAATGAGTTTGACACCCCTGGTTTAGACTGTTTGGACTCACCCTGTACTTGCTATTTTTGTCATAGTATTGATAATCGCATGCAATTGCAATTTGGTGCAGCAGCAAAAACAACAACAACAACAACAACTCTTCACAAAAGATATCACACGCCTGATATTCTATGAATAACCAGAAAGCCCTCACTTCTCAGCTGAGGAGTGAGGGGAAGGAAAGTTCACAGCGTGACAGAGAGCAGGGAAAGGACAGAAACCTATGTCCAAAAAAGAGAAATTGAAGCTTAAATGACTGAACAATGGCATTTTGTCGTCCAGTGTGTCCACCCAGGGACATTGACATGTAGATTACCAGAGCCCGGGGGGGGAAAAGAACCCGCCGCCTTCCAGATGAAAGACGACCCGCTCTATCACTCGATCCACTGCCACGCCATTTTCACACAATAAAATGAAAAGAACAAAAGACAACACACGGACTAACCAGAAGTATGAAGTATGTAAGTGGAATATGTGTGATTGAAGTCAAACCATGTTACAGACTCGATGTGTGGAGAGATGAACATGCGGGTCAACAGCCTCAGCGGCCATCTGATGTAGGGGAGGATGACAGGGTTAGAGGTCAGACTCCTGACTCCTGACCTCTGACCTCAGGGGTCATAACTCTGCCAGGAGCCTCACTACATGCAGAGCAGTAATCACTCCACCGCAGTGTGAGATAGTCACCACTTTATAAGCATGACCAAAGGCAGTTGTGTTCTGCTGGAGGAGCCCAGATCTGTGTTTCTGTAAAATACACTCAGACAACATCAGACACAGAACCAGGAGCACAAAAAGGTGTGAGACGTCTGACCTCGGACACATCACTACTTCTGTCATGCTGTCAGTGTCAAACGTGGAGCTCACCCTTATTGTTTTTGCCAGAACTATTGCTAAATTACTGACGAGCCTCATTGTTCTCTTTGTTGACATCAACCGTCCACTCCTTTCACTATTTACCATTCAACACCTAAAATGCAACGAGGAAAATGCTCTGCATGTTTCCAGCGTTTGTTCAAATTGCTCACTGACAGTATTAGTACAGTACAGTCTCAAACTCGTGGCCCATGGTCATTTGAGTTTGAGAGCCCTGGTCTTATGTGGTTAAGGTACAGCCGTTTATAATCAAATGAAATTAAAATGAGGCCCATTGCACATTTATTAGGACAAGACCAAACACTCAATGTACCCTTGAGAAAACCTTAGAGAATGTGATGCTCAGTTGCCACTTGTTGAATATATGTACACATAAACTTTGTAAAAGAGTTAAACGGGTAAACCGTGGTTAAAAAGAGGTCATAAACCCTAACTCCTGGAAGAGTCTCCTCTCCAAATCCTCACCCCCTCACTGATAGAAAAAAATGTGCATTTTTAGTGGTAGCACACTTGGTGAGACTTTCTCTGCCACAGCTGAAAATCACTTCCACCTGTGGACAGTGGCGAGGCGGTACCACCGAGTTTTCCAATGCATAACTCCCCAGCTGCAAATTACTGTTACTGCCAGAAGACATTTTCCTTATTTTCACATGCCAAACATAGAAAGAGACTCTCTAGTAACACTTGGTCAAAACTTTACTTCACTTTACTCGCTGCAGAAAAGAAGGCCCACAGTAGAGTATGCTGTCTGAAGTCTGTCTGTGGTGAAAACATGCTCCTCTTCTTCTTGATTTGGCAAAATGAACAGTTTGAACCTCTGACCTCTGACCCCGAGGCTGAGGGGATAACATGAGTTTCTACAGACATTCTACACACATCTAAATTGAGACGGCACCTGAATATTTTCCTACTATGGTTCAAATCTTGGAAGCAGGACTTAGTTGATTAGTTACTTGAATTCATTTCAGTCTTGGGGTATAAGAGCATTTAAAAATAATTAGGCATCTCCCTGTTGTTGAGAGACTAAATCTAACCTGAGAGGCTCTAAAAAATCTTGCTTTATGGGATTATTTTCTTAAATTTTGTTCCATTTTTTTTCTTACAAAACATTTATTGAATTTTCAACCCTACCTTCCCCTGTGTTGTGTGAATGTAGTCACAGTTTAAATGACTCCATGTCTTTCCCTTGTTTTCAATAAACCAGTCAGACTATTTCTGGTAAATTGTCAGCTGACGATGCAGATGTGTTCGTCAGCTGTGTCTGCACAAGTTACAGAGAGTGAAGAATTATAGAATAAAGTGCTCTGCTGTCTGTTGTCCCCTCACAAAGCTTAAATTTAAACACCTTTTTTTGTTTTAGGCCATTTTGAGTCCCTCAGGGCTAACTTCGAAAAGACAATGTAAACATTTTCTATCTAGCATTACCTTAAAAAGTCCAAGTCTCCCCTTAACAACAACTGGAGGTACGCATAGGTATGTTAGCGTGTGCGTGCATACAGAAAGTGTGATGCTAAATACTCATGTGACGCTCCTAAGTATCTCTGATTCCTCGTGAAGGGATCGGTCTGCATTCTCAGCGTGCAGATATCTGTCTGGCACGTCAGGGGACGACGCTCCCGCCAAGGCCCTCGATGCTGCAAAGGGCAGCCGAGGCGCAAACTGAGCTCCTCTCCAAATCAGCTGCCCCTCTGACTTCACTGTGGCGCGGGGCCAGTGAGAAGCAGCAAGAACCGGCATGAGCCAGTGCTGGGAGCTGCAAACTCCCCCCCCCCCCCCCCCCCCTCCTCCTCCTCCTCCTCCTCCTCGTTCTTTCTTCCTCCAATTTCTTCCTCCCATATGTGCACGCACACATATACAAGGATTAGTGTACTTATGAGGGTCTGTCATTGTCTGTTATGACTGTGTGATATCTGACCCTAAACTAAATGTTATTTTCTGACCTGGCTGCAGTCTTAAATGAGCACCAGTGTTGGACCAGAAAGGTTTCATTTCAGACAACGTTTCATTTTATTCTTATAAATGTGTAACATGATGTGAAAGTGATCGTTATCTGTCCCAACCTAAACATTATGGTTCTATGTTTTACTCCTAAAGCCGTGTTTTTGGATTTATAGCAAAGTAGGGTTATATTTAGCGCAGCAGAAGCTCATTCTCAGATAGTGTGAGAAGTGTTCAGCTTCAGAGGAAGGTTTACCCAGAGTGTCCAAGTTTACAAGGCCATTTCCTGTTGTGAAGGGTGTTGCTGGGCCAACTTCCCATTAGTTCCCACTTATTCAAGGACACTTATTTTGGTTTGTAGGCCTTTCCTTGAGTCTCCAAAGGAAAATGTGACACTGTTTCCTCACATAAGAACACGCATATCATCAGCAAACATCCCCCCAGACTCTTGAAGGTCACTTCAGGTAAAAAAAAATAAAAAAAGGTTTGGTAAACAAGAGTCATTTAGCGCTGAGTTACATTTGTCCAAACCAGGTGCTGTCACCCTGGAGAATAGCTACTATAATAGGTAAATTATCATCGGATCTGAACTCAATGACATTTAGAAGAGTGACATCATGACTAACAGCGACTGTTCCTTTAAACCACGGGTGTCAAACATATGGCCCAGGGTTCAGAACCAGCCCACCAGTGTGTCCAATCCGGCCCCATCCGCCATTGTGGTATTTTTCAGTTTCAGATAACTGTGGCTCAATCTTTTGTGCTTTTGTAAATGGTGAACTTAGGCATAATATTGTTGAACATTCTTTAAAGGTATAACAAAGGGAAACATTTTGTTGTTTCATAGGTTATTATGCTATTATTTTTTACTGCTCCAGCCCACTTGAGATCACATTGTGCTGTGAACTAAATATGAGTTTGACAGCTCTGCTTTAAACCATCAACCACAGAGTGAGTTTAAAGGGCCTGATGAGACACAACTTAAAAAAACAAATGGTTTCAGTAGTGTGTGTGTGTGTGTTTGTGCTTGTTTTTGCTACCTCTTTAGGACCTCCTTTGTCATAAACACGGACACTGTTAAGACCAGTAGTCCTCATGGAAACCAAAACCTGGTTCTATGAGGAATCTATCGCACTGCTGTTTTTTTCACTGTCACACACACACGCACACACACACACACACATCAAACACATCAATTGTGTATACATTTATTTACATAACACATAGTCGTCCAAAAAAAAGTATAGTCGAGTGAGCGTGTCCACTCACACCAAGTAGCAGATCAGTCACATGCTCCGAGACAGAGAAACACAGGAAACACTTGTCTTCTATCACCAAGTGCACAGTGTGTGCATCACAGTAGGTTTGTGTGTGTGTGTGTGTGTGCGTACCAGCAGCAGCTGATTTTATCTCCACCTGTTTAATAAAACACATGAGAATAGAACATAATGTTTCAGTCAGATAACGTGAACTGAGGCTAATGTGATATGCCACAGATGACAGGTATATTTCAATGATAGCAGTATTTAAACAGTTTTCTTGGCAGTTCCTGTTTGGTGATGCAGCAGCAGTGAGATGCTTCAATGTGATGGAAAAAAAACCAAAAAAAAAAACAAAAACATTGTGTGAATGTTATTCTCTGCAGGGTTTTGGGTAAATGGAATAATGCAGCTTCTTTTTTTGTCGTCTGTGCCACTGTCCTGGTGATTCTTGTATCAATATCATGATGTAAGACTGTATAATCCATTTTAATCTCATAATCTTAACACATAAAAGTCAAACATTTCATCAATTCAGTTGACTCTCAGATTCAGGCCAGAGCAACCATTGCTTGTTTCACCTGGTAAACATCATTTCCCCCCTGTTCTCTTCTCAACTTTCTTTTTTATCTAATAATAATCCTTTTGGAATTTTTATTGGTCTTCTTCAGCTGTGGGCCCCAAACAAACACATACCAGGCTTATTTGATACATGTATAGACATTTAAAATCAGCCAAATAACTAGAACTGTAAAACAGAAACACACACACACACGCACACACGCGTGCACATACACACACACACACACACACACACACACACACACACACACACACACACACACACACACACACACACACGTGTGTAGCAGCTGTTCTTCTTAGGACACTGCATTGATTTCCATTCATTTGGTGAGCTTAAACAAACCCTCATCCCTAAACTTAACCACAGTACAAATCTGAACACTAAACCTAACAAGTTCCCTAGAAATGAGGTTCGTCCTTATTAAAACCAGATTTTGGTCTCCATGAGGACTACTGGTCTTGACAATGTCAGTGTGCCAAAAGCGGCACACACACACACACACACACACAGAGAGAGAGAGAGAGAGAGAGAGACGCACAGACACACACCTGTGAAACTTTTTTGTTTTCTTTGTAAAGTTGTGTCTCATCAGGCCCTTTAAACCGACTCTGTGGGCGACGGTTTAAAGGGCCATGCGATGTCACCACAAATAAGATGTTGTGGTGCGTCAGGGGAAATTCTGGCTGCTCCTGATTGGCTGAGCGGCAACTTGTTTTTCCTTTCTTTCCTTCGTAAGTGCACTTGACAACAGCTCGGCCAATGAGAGAGGGAGAATGGGTGGGTGGGGCCAGCTGTCTGCGTCCTCACACACACACACACACACACACACACACACACACACAGCTTTTAGTTCCACTTCCTCTTTGTTGTTGAGGCTGATGCTGAAAGCAAGTTTTTTCAGTACTTTACAAAGTGTCACAGCTCTGTTATTACTTAGATCACAGTCAGTTTAGTGAAGCTCTTTGACTTCATGGCTTTTGTTTCAGCAGTGATATTCCCTAAGAAAACTTAATATGTCTAATAGATGGTAAATATTCTTCCATGTACGTATGTAATTACACATAATTTTATTGCCAAATTTGTGCTAAATGCAAATAGAAACGTGACAATGCACAACAGCAACAGTATGCTGTGACAAAGGCCTGCAGTCCCATATTTTATCAGCTAATATAATCTGTGGTGGCCACACGGTTGGTGTAGTGCTTAGCACTCTTAGCTTTGCATGCGGAAAGGCCTTTCTGCATTGAGTATGTTCTCCCCGTGTGTGCATGGGTTTTCTCCGGGTTCTCCGGCTTCCTCGCGCAGTCCAAAAACATGCAATATGGATATTAGGTAAATTGGACACTCTAGATCAGGGGTGTCAAACTCAAATACAGAGTGGGCCAAAATTTAAAACTGAACAAAGCCGCAGGCCAAGGTTGAACAAATTAACCTTTTAATAGGGACCCAAACAAGTTTTGCATTGAATATTGAACAAGCAAGGCTTATATAACTTTATAGTGACATGCGAAATCGAGTTTCAAATAATAATAATAACAATTAAAAAATATCAATGGCATATCAAATAAAATTTAAATAAAAAATGTAATGCCTCTTTTCTATTTGCAGCCTTCTGAGGTAAATATCGACATTAACTTTTTCCACAAGCTAATAAATTTGAAAATACCGCTCTACTGACCATCAAAGTCGCCAAATCGCCGGCTAAACTCAGCGCGATTGCCGCTGTATAATACCGGCAGGCCAGCTCTAATGTTAATTTGATATTGCCTCAAGGGCCAAATGAAATAACACGGCGGGCCAAATTTGGCCCGCGGGCCAGAGTTTGACGCCCATGCTCTAGATTGACCATAAACTGTGAGATTGCATGGTTGTCTGTCTCTATATGTGGTCAACAGTGAAAGCAAGCATCGAAGTATGACAACCTCAAAGGAAGCAGGTGTGTGTGTGTGTGTGCAATTTAAATGGCTTTCAAACGACGTGATTCAGAGAAAGACGTATGAAGCTCCTTAATTCTGCCCCACATAGAGAGAATATCCAGATTACAGATGCATGGCTACCAATGATACATAAATATTTTTAGTAATAATTCTGACTTTGATAAAATAAAGAGGTTGTATTTAAATTCTGTTTGTACAAGGAACACTGACTCTTGATACAAAACACACAGTGTAAGTGTATGTATAGATTATTCTGTACTTTGCATTGGCATCGTTGGCATTGTTTTCTGTCAGAGTCTGATCTCTACATGTTCAACTCTCTACATGTCCTCGGAATAGAAATCGGTGAGACTTCCCAAACAGCCTAAGAGCCACACTGAACTGCAGTATGTGCGCACACACACACACACACACACACACACACACACACACACACACACACACACACACACACACACGCACACACACACACACAGACAGTTATGTGTGCACATCCTCCATATGCTATTACGCTTAAATGTCTAGAGCCCCAACACAGCTGGTGCTGCACAGAGGAAGCCTCTGTCTGTGTGTGTGTGTGGGTGTGCGTGTGTGTGTGTGTGTCTCACATTTGTTGCCCCATATGCTGTATTTTAATTGTGCCTTCTTCAATGTACGTGTTGGCGTGTTACTTGTGTCGTGCATTCATGTTTGACAGATATTTTCGATGTATCTGTGTGTGTACCATAGGCTGGGCACGTTTATTTATAAAGTACATTACAACAACGACAAGGCATTTCAAAGAGAAAGAGTAATATTGCAGCAGCAGCAGCAGCATTAAAGATGTAAAAAGCATAATAAGACACAACAAAAACAATTAGAGAGGTATAAGAAACGTTGCAGTTATGGCTGGTTGCAGCAGGGATGATACTTTTATTTTTATTCAAACACAGAGGCAAACAGGTCAGGTTTCAGGCTAGCGTTAATAGAATGAACTGATTGTGTGGACCTGCACTCTTCTGGGAGTTTGTTGCAGATATTTCGGGGCATAAAAGCTGAAGGCAGCGTCCCCATGTTTAGTCCTGGTTCTGACCCGAATGACCTCAGTGGTGTGGATGGGTCATAGTGAGCCAGCAGGTCACAAAAAAATCAAATCATTGTACAAAAGCCACATTTCCGTACATTCGTGTTGAGTCTTCAGGAATCACAACCTCTCTAAGACCTTAACACAGTGGCTTTCTGTACGGTGTCAGTCGATCACCTGAAGTTATATCGTGTTATCATCGCTGTCACGCCACATCAAAGTGCAGCGTGGCGTCTTTGTGTGTGACTTTTGTACAACTGTGAACAAACTGACTGACTGTGTGTGAATTCGCAGCTTTATAGACGCGGCCTTGTTTATGTAGGTCAGACGACACGGTGCGTTAGTTGCTGATGGACTGAACACAGCGTGGCTTTGTGTCCATTTGTGTCTATAAACTCCAAGATAATAGACACAAAAATCCTATTATAGGATTTGTATGCTTCACATCTTACAGCCTGATTTAGGCTCCTTGATAATGCACGTAACTAAAACCTTCTGAAATTCAAGATACTCTTTTTTTTTTTAAAGGTTTAGAGTTTTTTTTTAAATATAACATACATGCATGTAAAGATTTTATGTTATAAATCAAAACATGCAACAATAATCTAAAATAGAGCAAGAGGGTGACAGGAGATTTGCAGGTTAAATATTTGGATTGCTGCATAATATATTCATCTTTCAATTAAAGAGTGGTTTATTTATTTTTTTTACCATGTACTTATTGTGTTTTAACATGTTTTCTCAGAAGGACTTAATGGTTTTTTCTGAAGGGCTGATCTTCTCTCAGCTCATTCACCTGTAAAAGTTTTTCACCTCAGGTCACCGAGTTTGTACATTTGTCTCCACTCCTTCTTTCAGCCAAGAGTCGCTCTGTCCTTTTCAGTGGTTTTGCTGCTCTCAGATCAGATAAGTCTCACAATAGCTCTTCTGTGTCAGAGGCATTCACACTGTACACCTCACTGGTTACAGGTACAGGGACTCGTTGTTGTTGAGAGTCAAGCCTGCACATGGCTCCTCATGACACGTGCACTCGGACTGATAAACAAATCATAAATCATAAAAGACGTACGGAGCAAAGATTCTTGTCTTTCACTTCTATTTTTTAACCATTAAATATGTTATTAGTTCCCATGCCTTCTGAGTACTGCTGTGTTGTCTAAGTTCTATGTTTAGCCTCCATAGCTTCATAAGTTTTCACTGACCTTCTCCCTGTTGTGCATGAACTCTTTCACTGCACATTGTTTACTGAACCCACTTCCCTCAGTTTACAGTGTGTGTGAACATGAACGTGAGTGGCGTTCACATTTTCTGACACAGTTTTCTGACACATCGCATGCCGTCTCCATAGACAAGGTCCAGTGGGATAAATGTACAACTGCTGAAGTCAGTGTGTTTGAGTAGTTAATGAACTTTAAAGAACACAGACAGTTATTTCAACACTTCTCTCTCAAAAAAGAGCATTACCAATTTTCTCCGTTTTTCTTAATCTTTCTCTCCACTGCTTGTTCTGCTTGCTCTTGCACGGCCAGAGATTTCTTACATAATCACACACAGTTGTTTTGCAAAGTTTTATGTCTTTCTGTACATTTGACTAGGAAAAAAAAGGGGGGGGGGGGGGGGGGGGCGCGCCCTGTGGTTAAAGCGTAATGCGTGACAGATGCTCTGCGGCCAAACTATGGAACGCTGTGTTGTTGACCCAGCAGCTCTAAGATGATGATTTTATCATTTTGAGGAAAAAGTGAGCATGATTAGTAAATAAACATGATTAGTTATACTTGCTGTCCTATTTATTACCACTCAGTGAGGTTATTTTTCCCTGATATGAAGTCAAACATAATTGCAGCATTATTGTTGACTGCTGTTTTTATTTTGGGTGCCAGTTTCAGGATAAATTAGCATATTTCTTTGGCCCTAAATGAATAAGACATTATAATGATATCAGCTTTAACTTCTGCTGCTGCTGGATTTCCCAGTGTTGTGTGTTTATGTGACCTTAGACTGGGGATTAAATCAGCTGAGTGACATTATGACTCTCCAGCTGCAGGAGTGGAGAAGAGGAGGAGGAGGCGATGTGGTTTCCCATGGGGCTCTGGTGAATGGGTGTCAGGGGTACATCAGGGGGTCAGTCTGTTTTCCTAGTTTTGTTACTCTAAAAATATTCCCCACTGAGTTTCTTCTATGGACACTGACAGACGCAGAACTGCATACTGTATTTAGAGGCCTCCACTGGGAAACAATGGTATCAGTGTGCTTTTATAGTTTCTGTTTTGTTCACTTCAAGTTACTATAACTTTGTTATTTTTCTTTTAAATTCAACCTCAAGACATAAAAAAAAAAAGTCCCCTGACTTTAGAAAATGAAAGTGACAATTTGTCATTTAATGGGGTTGGAAGAAAACAGAAGAGAAGAAAAAAGACAGAAGTGACACCAATAATGTCAGAGAATGCGATCAACAGGAATAGTTCCTACAATAAAAGTCACATGTCTTTAAATAACATGAATAACATCACAAACATCTTTTGATCCCCTTGTACATCCATCCATCCATCCATCTTCTACCACTTTATCCTCCGCATGAGGGTTCGTGGGTTGCTGTACCAATCTCAGCTGACATAGGGCGATAGGCGGGGTTCATCCTCGACATATCGCCAGTCCATCACAGGAACACGTACACAAACAAACAGTCACACTCACACCTATGGTCAATTTAGCGTGACCAATTGACCTAATCCTCATATGGCATGTTTTTGGACTATGGGAGGAGACCAAAGAACCCAGAGAAAACCCCCCCACACACACGGGGAGAACATGCAGGTAAGGCCCCAGGTTGTGTAACTGGGTGTTATTGCTGCAAAGACAACGAGTGCTAACCACTATACGCCAAATGTGTGGGGTTGCGACTGGCAAGTGTTCAATGTGCAGTCTGTGCAGACAGATATGGCAAAGATTTATGACACATGATAAATGGCAAAGTTGAAACGTATAGTTCAAACATTAAATTTGTTTGCTTCCTTATAAAAGAAAAATAGTTGCACAAAAGCTGCAATAGTTGAGATTGAATTATTTATTTATTTTATCAAAACAGAAAATAAGTCATGGTGATGTTTGTAGGTAAAATTGTTGCTGAAAAGGTTATTTTTATGAACTCAAATTGTCAAGTCAAAGTAAAAATAACAAAAATCTCGTTTCAGTTGTTCCACTGTGAGAGTTTACGTGATTTGTTTTGATTGTTTTCCAGTTTTATCTATCGTTAATTGAACATTTTTATTGTTTGGAGTGGACTCCAAATCAGCATAGATGATCATAACCTAAATGTTGTGTTATTTTTTTATTTTATGATTAGAGGTTTGACAGTATGTGCTTATATAATATGTTTTCTATGTTGTTGTCAAGTTCATTCTATACTATTACAGGTTTTTTTAGGTTTTCTTTACAGTGGGTTAAATGGGACAGAAATTGACGTGACAAATGAGAAAAACAACACGACACGAGGTTCAAAGTCAGAGCAGAACAATGTGTTTTGAGAGACTGACAGACTGTCCAACCAGTCTGACGGAGACATCAAATCCACCCGTGTTGGCCTCGCTCTCCTCCACTCCTCCCCGTGACCTCACAATCCACCTCGTGTTTTTGTGAAAGATGACTCCCTGTGTGGCAACACCTGGGCTTTAAAGGCAGGCACTTGGCCAAGAGAAGGAGAAAAACAAACCAGACAGGTTTCAGCTTTACCTTTCAATGAAAAACATCACGGAGAGGGGGGTTGAGGAGGAGGGACAGAGGAGCAAACAGAGACACAAGGGAGGCGAGAGAGAGGTGAGGATGACGGGACTGAGCCTGTTTTGTTGCCCTTCGACACGGGACCAGTAGGACTTCCTCTGAAGTAGCAGTTTGCTGCGAGCCTGTGGGTGAGTTTGGAGGGAGGTTGTCCTCTCTTTAACCCTGCCTGTAAGAAGCAAACAGGCCACAGTTCCACAAAGTCACGTCTACTCGCCAAAACACTGAGGAGATGTTTTTCTAGGAATCTGCACCTCTGCACGTGCCAGCAGAGAAAGACACATTCACGCTGCAACACGTGCAAAACAAATGCTGTTGATCTTATTAAACTAACGCATAAACCAATACACTGATCATCATGAAAGTAATTATATCTTGTTATGGCATGCATCGTCACAACTTTATGCACACACGTCTCATGTTCTTTCCCGCACGTCTCTGAATAAAAAGCAGCTGGTGCTTTTATTTCCCGCACAAAACAGACATTCAAAGCAATAGTGCTTTTTTTTTTTTTTTTTTTTAATAAATGAAAACAGACAATCTGTGCTTCAGTCTGAGGGTGATTTACTGGCTCTGCAAAAACAAACCCTGCTCGCTAGAACAATCCTCTGACACTGTATCCTCTCCAGGGGGATGAGCTGAACAAAAACACCTCACTGCTCTAATCCTGACATCACAGCCAGTTGTTACCCTCTCAACACCGAGGCTTCATGTGACTAAAGGCCTGTGCGATAGAGACAGTGCAACAGCAGCAATTAGTGAGGTCATGTTCTAAAACAACACCACTGACAGTCAACA
Source organism: Microchirus variegatus (assembly GCF_963457635.1). Classification (NCBI taxonomy): domain Eukaryota; kingdom Metazoa; phylum Chordata; class Actinopteri; order Pleuronectiformes; family Soleidae; genus Microchirus; species Microchirus variegatus. The sequence goes on from NC_139805.1 coordinate 9,688,734, forward strand.
CCCGTCGTTAACTGCTCGCTGAGGCTGAGGCGGCACTTTATGGAGATACAGAAACAAGATGGCATAGTCGCATGGTGATATTAATATATACTTATAATGTTCATCGTTTTGGTCATGCATTTTAGCATGTTAACATGAGGCCCTTTTCCAACAACATTTCCAGGAACTTTTATTACCAGGAACTTATTTTCCTGAGGGAAAAGAATGTTTCCCCCAGGAAACATTCTTTTGTTTTGCGAATACGCTCAAAGGAGCCCGGACTTTGTTGTCCGTCCACTTGTCATACATACTTTTTTGCTCCATATATTTTAAAGGGGAAATATTATGCAAAATCAACTTTTTAAAGCGGACCCAGACCAGAAGTTCCAATGAACGCTGTTTTTTTGGTGTGTATCTGCGACATGAAATTTCGAAACAAACAGTTCACCCATTGCTGAGAACGCTTTGTTGCATTGTAATCTCGGGGCTCAGTGAGATCTCTGGAAAAAAAACGTTAGGAAGGCTCTACGCTGGCTGGCCAATCACAACGCAGTCTGTCTTCTGGGGGTGAGATTTCAGTCTGAAACACTGCGGCTGACGAGAGCTTCAGTGAGGAGAGATTTCTATCGGCTCATTTACAGCAACTAGGAGGTTTCTGACCATAAAAAACAAGTTCATGTATGTAAGTAGACCTACATAACTAACATTAATGTGCAACAAGACCACGCTATGTGAGCTTTAATCATTTAAATCCTTAGACTCTGGGGGTCCTATCAGTTGGTAAAGTGTGAAAAAAGATGACTCAGTCATGTTTTTGTGGTCCTCCTCAGTCTAAGTACATGTGATAAAACATGCAATGTTGACTTCCGCTCTCATTGGGACTAAATTCCTGGAACTGTTGTCTCACGGAGCTCCGCTTTGTCCGTAAAAACGCGCAAGAATGCTGGCGAGGGCAACGGTATCCGGAAACCGGATGTCCATGAAAAGTTCTATTCTTGGCTCCACAGTGCAGCACAGAGTTCTACACAAACTTCCAGCCTCAGAGGATTTGTCTGTCCAGTCGATACATGCTATATTTGACAGCAATGTGCCTGCTAGAGCCTGCGAATTATCACTTTTACAAATGCTAACTGCTGTTAGCTCCCAGTAGCCTCTGTGGCTGATGTCATTTCCTGTCTCTTAAGTTTCGTTTTACTTTTTTTTAAGGTGGACCTAAAGAGATACTACTTAATAGAGCGTTCTGAACAGGGCTGTTTTAACAGGGTGATTGAACTGCTGTGGTGCTTCATCATTATGGTATTTTGACCAAAGCATGTCACAGACATGTTCATTAGGACACCAGGGAACTAGGTTAACTTGGAGAAATAGGGTATAATATGGGACCTTTAAATGACTGATGGCGAAATGAATAAGTTCTTCTTTCTTCGTTTTCTTTTAAACGTCTTGTTTACAACACTTTATAAATCTAAAGTTAATAATTCCACAAGTACACACTTTTAGCATTAGTTAAGCATTAATAAATAATAATAATAAAAAGAAGAAGAAGAATTTATAAAGCACGAATACTCATTAGTATGTAGTTTATAAACACATACATATAAATGTTTTACAGTGTCCAAATAGTTGCTGCACTCAAGCAGCCAATCAGCATCCACCAACAAACAAGCTCTTTGATCGACTTATAAGGGACTGCTAACCCTAACCCAAATGACCCTAACCCTAACCCGTCTCACCTCTCTCTGTGTGTCCAGCAGTCTCTCAGTACATGCCAACACTGCAGCACATAAGCAAAACTTGACTTATTCTAAAGTAATACCCAATACATGTTCCACCTATCAGCGTTCTTCAGCACACAGCCCCACCCCTCTAGAGTTCCTGTTAATATGAAAAGTCCCAATAGTCGCAAATAGATACTTTTTCAGTGAATGTTTGGGATCATGGGAAAGTTTTTCCCCCGGGTAATTTCAGTGTAAACGTACCAAGATTTTCAAAATATCGGGTAAATGAGAAAAGTTCTTGTGGTGGCACTGGATTTATCGCACTGTCATAAAATACTATCTATTTATCAATTGTTTGTCAATGTCACAAAATAAAAATAAAAAACCTGCAATGAAATCAAGAGATGCTAAAAGCATTCTCCATTGTAGTCACTTCAAATTTTGAAAATGTGTGGTTGGAGACAGTTTTATTTTTTTAATTGCCTGACACCTTCCATAACACCTTGTAATGTAATGTAAATTAATTGAATGTACTGCAGTGAACATAATCCTAATGCTTTCCCCGGTCACATCAGTAAAGCCATCTTAAAAATAACAAGTCTTATCGAAAGGGTTTTATTGAGATTTAGAGATAATTTATGAGAAGTCAACAGTTTCAGTTCAACTTTATTCAATATTTAGACAAATGTGTTTATCTCAAAAGAACTGACTGACCTCAGATTTGTCTTTGTATCATCAGCTTTCATAAGAGTAAATACTTTTAGTTTCAGTTGTCGACCACATGAGTCAGAGTAAACAAGACTTAAAAGAAATCAGGCCTGACATCAGCTGACACCATTTGCTCCAATGTGGCTATGGTGCTTTTTATAGGCAACACAAAAGATGCATGCATTTACTGAAGATCAAGCGTTTTATTATTATTCCATTTAAGTGAAAAAGAGTTGCAGCCAAACACTTCTCATGTTGTTGTTGCTCTTGTTGAACCCAGCTTATTCTCCCGCCCACAAAAACACTGTATGTAAGCAGGCGTGACTTATTACATGTTCCACGCTGAAGATGGTTCAGCGTTTGCAAATCATCTGGGATCCATTTTAAGCTTGTGTGTGTTCCAGGGGAGGTATGCAGTAAATCTTACGAGTTGGTACACAGATCATGTCAGATGAGTCAGTGGCCTCCTCCATCTTTCTTGGCTTAAGTGCGATGAACAAATGTTTGAGCAGAGCCTCACTCTGGAGATTGCATCTCACCTGAGCTGCCGTTAACCTCAGGTGAACAACTGAACTGAACTGAACTGAACTGAACTGAAATGTCATGTATCTGTGTCATGTTGTCAAAGTTCAAACTTAAGAGGATTCATATATGATCTGATCTAACTAAACTAAACTCTTTAAAAGGGTAGGGATTAAGGTACCACACAAATCTTAAATTGTATATATAATATATATGTAATAAAAGTTGTATAATTCTCCATCCATCCCTCTTCCACTGCGTTATTCTCCACGTGAGGGTCGCTGGTGCCAGTCTCAGCTGACACAGGGTCACATAGAGACAAACAACTCTCCACACTCACACCCACAGTCAATGTAGTGCGTAATTTGCCTAATCCCCAAATCTGCATGTTTTTTGACAGACACAGAACTTCCACCATACTGTATTAAAAGGCCTCCACTGGGAAACAATGCAACCAGTGCATATCTTCTGTTTTGTTCAGTTCAAATGACTATAACTTTGTTATTTTTCTTTTAAATTCAACCTCAGGACATAAAAAAAAAAGTCCCCTGACTTTAGAAAATGAAAGTGACAATGTGTCTTTCAATGGGGTTAGAAGAAAACAGAAGAGAATAAAAAAAAAGACAGAAGAGACACCAATAATGTAAGAGAATGCGATCAACAGGAATAGTTCCTACAATAAAAGTCACAAGTCTTTAAATAACATGAATAACATCTTATGATTAGACATTTTTAATCCTTAAAACACTGGGGCCTGACACAGGTTGGTGTAACAGGGAAGTCAGTCTCCAACATCCTTTGATCCCCTTGTACATCAATCCATCGATCCATCTTCTACCGCTTTATCCTCCACAGGATGAGGGTCACTAGGGTGATAGGCGGGGTACACCCTGGACAAATCCCCAGTCCATCACATAGAGACAAACAACCAGTCAGTCTGAAGCTCATCAAGTTAGCGTCCAATTTACCTAATCCCTCGCCTACTTTACATGTCCAGCAGGCAGAGAGCAAAATTAGGAAGTCTGAGTCCAACCTTTATGCTCTTTTGCCTCTGTTTTTGGTCTCCACCACATTCTGTTGGAACTATCTGACTTTACAACTGTTTAATGGTCCACTTTGTTCAGTAGCTGTACTTTGTCCTCCTGTCATTTGGTTTGTCAGAGCTAAACGCATCTGGCAATTAGACTAAATCAAAAACCGAAACCAAACCGTGTGGGTAGGGTGAAGGGGTTATAAAGTAATCTTCACCGTGAGTAGATGATAGCTTTTCACAGTAATTTAGACCACCATTAACAAGAGGTTTCAGATATTTCAGTATGGATTTACCAACATATGTGATATTTATTTAAACATAACACAGAGGTCTTCCCAAATCTCTTGTGTACACTTGTTTATTGTTTCAAATATACTGCTCAAAAATGTAGGGATAAGGGTACCACACAAATCTTAAGTTGTAAATATAATATATATGTAATATAAGTTGTATAATTCTTCCATCCTCCATCTTCCACTGCATAATCCTCCATCTTGACACATAAACAGCGATCCTTTGATAACATTTAATAAAACACTGACGACATGATAATAAATTATATATTATTATGGAAAAGGGGAGAAAATAAAACAGTAATATAATTTTATCTCCAAAGTAATATCTAGGTAACGGCTCTTCATGAGAATTACAATAGGCTACATCAGTGTGTAACACCTTTAGTGTAACACCTTCACATGAATATTTTTGTGAATCAGAATCACTTTTGTTCTGCTATTATCAAGCTATTACTTGGTGATTACTTTATATATATATATATCTTACTATAGATTGCTATATAACTACCATGATATTAATACCCTATTACAAAAACAACTACCACACTATTACCACATTGTTACTGCACTGTAATGTGATGTAATGTAAAGTGAACTGATTATTTTGTTGTTGTTGTTGTTGTTGTTGTTGTTGTTGTGCTGCATGTGTTAGATTGAAGCAAACCTTAAATATCTCTACTGTCGTGAACGCATAATTATAAAAGTGTGTAAAGAAATGAAAGACAGCCTCTGCTGAGATGCATATTGAAATTATAACTGTCATCACATCCCACTTATAACACCTACATTTGAGCTGACTTGCTTGAGTCTGCACAGTGTGTGTGTGTGTGTGTGTGTGTGTGTGTGTGTGTGCGTGCGTGCGTGTGTGTTTACTTCCTCTTGTTGAGAGAAGCTGTGGTTAGAGCCGAGGACTAAATGTACAGTGAGCACAGCCTTCATCCTCCTCAACTCACATGTGGAAGCTTCAGAGTTTTAACACATGACACACATGTTCTCTGTCTTCACCCAAAGACTAAAAAATAGTGTGTCGCTTCAAAATTTAAAATACAGGTCAAGTTTTTCTGTCGGGCTTGAAAAGAGCCAAACTGGGCATTTGAAATGTGCTTTTTTTCATTATCTCCCTCTGTAGAGTGTTTCAATTTCACACACCAGTCAACTTTACTGCTCTCCAAAGCAAGTTTATAACCTGAAAGCTTCTCAGAGGGTGGAAAGCACCTGAGACAGGGCACGTAATAAAAAAAAGACTGGGTAGAATGGGTTATTGGCAATACAGTTATGTAACAAGTATTTAAAGCTAATAGGAAAGGTGAAAAGGACACGTTACAGTGACTATAAAAGGGTCTGTTATTCCTGTACATATCTACAATTACTTTATCAATTAAAAATCTCTGAGGTTGAGAGAAATAGGGGGATATTTACATCAATCCATCACCTCAATTAATGTCATACTTTTTAAAAACAGCTGATCATTGTGTGGCATATGCAGTTAAAACGTTGAAATACAAAGCAACTTGAGGAAATAATGAAAAAAGACCAAGAGGCTCAGTCACTTAATCATGAAGTGAACTGAAGCTCCTCTCTGTTATAATCAAACTAGGCCTTTTGCCATTGTTTTGACTGACATATTACATATGCCACTAAACAGTTCTGGCACGGCCCACCACGGTACGGCACGACTGGAGTCTACTCCGTTTGGGATGGTTTTCCATTACTATAGTACCTCCTCAACGTAGGTACACACAAACTATTGACTAGTGACTTGTTTTTCGGTTAAACTGAATCATTACAGTATATAATCAGTATATCATATACTGAATAGGTTAATTAAAAAGATTTGTTTACAGAATTGTTCAGTACTTCCTGCATGACTGGAGCACAGACTGAACTGAGATATGGCGGTAATGTTTTCAGGACTTTTACGTCTTTTTAGCCGATCTACAGTTCGGCATTGTCGGTTTTGATTCCTCTGCCGGACGTCGTGCTCATGACTCTTCCAATGACGACACTCTCTGACCAATCGGTGGCTGGCAGTCTGTCAACATGAAGTATAGTATCGGCTCAGCTTCGCTTGGAAGCTCGCCAGAGCAGGTACTAAAAAAAAGTACCAGGTACTATTGGTAATGGAAAAGGAAAAAAACAACTGTGTACCGGAACTGTGTAATGGAAAAGCACCAATACTGTGCGTTTAAAGTCTCTAATGAGGAAACGAAGTTGGATTTTGTGTCCCTTCCACCACATTTCAATCAATTTCCAGTAACATCAAAAGTGTGCGTCCATCACATTCAGATGCAGCAAACACATGATAATGATAATGTATTCCCATGTGTCCTCGTACATATCGATGTGTTGGCATAGTGGTTTGTCATTTCTTGGGTCTCAGTAATGCAATCAGCTGTTGATCAGCTGGTCTTATTTGTCCCAATAGTGTCAAAAACAAGTCTTCACAGTTTCATCTAATCTAAAACAAAATAAAAAACAGTGTCTGGACTTAGGGGGATTTTCCTCGTTACTGCTCAAAAGCAGATGACTTGCTAGCTTTGCTATGCCTGACATTTCGTCCAAGCACAAAAGTCTCTTTAAAGTCTGCCTCCAAATTATTCTCTTCAATCTTGTTTCTTAAACTGAGTATAACTCCACTCGGTTAATTGTGGAGAATCCCAGGAGAGACACCGGTGAATTGAAATGGATTTTCCTGCAGACCTATTCTTTTTCTGTGGCTCACAGAAATGTTGTTTACACTGTTTGTACACAGTGCTGTTCATCCTGAGTGCACTGTAATCAGTCAGAGGAAAATTTGTTCCCAGTGAAGGAAGCACAGGAGATGACTTGTGGAGAGTTGTTTGCGGATGTTCTACTTGTGATTAGATTTTGCCAAAATAAGCAGGTTGGTTGCGGTTGAGGAGAGGAGAGAGTTTTAGTTGTGGTGATAGTTATTCCATCTCTTTTTGTATTTTTTATTGTTGAAGATGATGATCAACAAGTCCTGTTTGTTCCTACACGTTCTGTTTTATTATGCTTTCGGTGTAGACTTTTTTTTAATCAAATCTTTCCCATAAAAGATGCTCTGATTTGCTGTGTCAAATTCAGTTGCCTCCTGCAACTGGCCCGAAAAACAGAAGCTGGATTCACACGTCGTCCACTAATCCATAAAAGGAAATTGAACAAAGTGTCTCTGTGCAGATTTTCTGCTTACAGACCTGAGTCACAGGACAGGGAGGACTGGGAAAACGTTTAGTTACAGTGTGAATAAGAAGGGTTTTATCAACACCGTGTCACGTCTGCTCTCTGAACCTCCCACACGTTCTCTAGAGAACCTCACAGTTACACAGGAAACCTACAATCACGTGCAGGCCGGCTCCACATACACATGTAAATATCCAGTCAGGGATGCAACCACCAGCCCCTGTGCACCCCCCACCCCCACCCCTCCATACACCACCTCATCCCATATGAGCCAATGAGAGAAGCACAGGCTCTCCTGGAGGTTCACATACCAGGACTGCTTGTGGTTAGACATCAAACACACAGTCAATATACTGTGTACGCTCTGCGGATGATATTTTCAGGTATATTCACTGACCTTGTGGGGACCAGGAGCTCTCGTTTCTGAGGCTGTGGTTGAAATTAAGGTGGTAGATGTGGTTATGTTGAGTCCTGGGTAAGGCATAAACTGGTGATAGTCAAAATCATAGTGTGTAACTTTTTAAGTATTATGCAAATGTTGACAGAAAGTTACTTGTAAATATGCTCCTTGCACCTCCTCCCACCCCTGAATACACACAAACACTCCCTCACTGAGGTGTGATAGTTTTGCTTGTTTTCCAATGAAAGTAGTTGTTTCTGTTCACACGGACCAAACAATAATATCATAACATCAATAACAACAACAAAATAAATCACCTAAATGACTTACCGTAGCTTTGAGGTTAGTAATAATGACTTAGTGCCAATTCATCTGTCCTCACCTTTGACCTGTCTGTCTGTTTGTAATTGTTTGAACAATAGTAATTCATTGAAATAATATATTGTCATACTCGTACAGAAAGTTTTGTTTGTAACTTTGAAGAAAGTCAATTCTGCACCTTAGCACTTTTGGAGACGAGTAAACGTGAGACTTGAGATGACTGTGTTCATGACCAGAACATCACAAGTTCTCAACACATCCTAAAATTAGCACAGTGTATAAAAAACATCCTGTTGAGGTTTGCGTTACGACCACGTATAGAAAACATGACGTTTAGTATGCAAAGATTTGTGTGCAGACAATCAGAGTTTCATCTAATATGATGCACAAAGTATACACACTTTACTGTAACCAGTTATTTGAAAGATTAAATTGATGAAAATGTAAACTATTTATACACCCTTGTGGAGACCATTCTCTCCAAACTACAGTTCCATCAGTTTGCCCCCCCCCCCCCCCCTTCTTTTTCCTTCAATCTCAGAACTTGACCTTGGACAATGTTTGTTTCTTCATCTTCATCGTATTGACGGTGACAACAGCTCTGTTTACATGGGACTTCTTCCTTCAATTAGTCTTTGTTTACTTACCCATACGGCCTGACGTCAGAACCCGAGATAGCCCTTCCTCCTGAGGGACGACCAGAAGAGGATGGACTGTGAGAAGTGAACATGAGTGAAAAACCCACAGAGGGGAAGTTTATTGTATAGAACGTTTGTTACATAATCCATACAGTTGGTGTGATGATAAGAAAAAAAAACCTGATCTTTGTAAGACTTTACACTAACTTATTTATTAGCATTCAATGCAAGTATGAAACTGTTAATTAATGTAATTATATGTAGCTGGAAGGATAATCTAGATTAATCTGAGTCATTACATTAGTAACACATGTGAGTTACATTCATTCATTCATTTTCTACCACTTTCACCGCAGACAAGGTGATGGACAGCTCATCAGTCGATCACAGGGCCAACACACACACACAGATAACCATTCACTCTCACATTTGTACCGACAGACAGTTTAGAATGTCCAATTAACCACTGTATGTTTTTGGACAGTGAGAGGAAACCTGAGAACCCAGAGAAAGCACATGCAAACTCTATACAGAAGGGTTTTCTGTGCTGTAAGGCAAAAAGATTAGTGATCAGTGATCTGATCTGCTGCAGGGATCACTCCAAACAAGGAGCCTCTCGTGACGCGGCAACAAGTCTTAGACAGGCCCGAATCAAATACTCACACACTCACAATAACATTTACATTTCAAGCATTTGGAGCTCAACTTTTATCCTGAGCCACTGGCAGCACACAGGAGCTCTGGCTCTGTCACAGAGAGCTCTCAGGTCACAAGGTGTCAATAAACTGACCAGACCGATGACAGAAAGGTGTCAAGTGACATCATGAGACAAGTTAAGAGGGAAACAAATTTCAGCTTCTATTGGTATGAGACTAATATCAACACTTTATTTTCTCTTCTTTTTTTCTTTTTAAACACAAAGGTGCTTAACTACGGAGCCCCCGAAGTGACATGAGAAAAAAAAATTGAAATCTTGAGTTTCAAAGTCGAGATCTCGAGTTTCCCAAAAAAAAAATTTAAAAAAAAGAAAAATTCATAATTTTTTGGAAACTCAAGATCTCGACTTTCCCAAACATTTTGAAAAAAAAATATCCAATTTTTTAAGATTTAAATTCTTTTTTTTTTTTAAATTTCGTCTTTTTTTTTTTCTCATGTCACTTCGGGGGCTCCATACTTAACAAACAATAAAAGTTGATTTTGATTTGAGATTTTTTTTCCCTTGAATTACCTAGATCGTTATAGTTTCATTTTGCTTCTATATATATATATATAATTAAACTTTCTTATCAGTTTAATTCAATAAGTGATTTAAATTTGAGTTCAATTCATCCAGGTATTCCATTTTTCTATATCTACCATATCTATCTATGAGATCATCACAAACCTTACACACAGACATACTGTACATTTGTCGTCCTTTTCCTTGTGAATATTAATAATAGTGAAGGAAAAAAATCTCAAAATGTTTGGCTCATATATTTTTCTTATGTTGTTTGTTTTTTAGACAACAAAAAACATTTGGATGAGAAACGTGCCCAATTTGTATTGATAATTGGGGATTTAATAATCAGGCAATCCGGAAAAAGATAAATATCGGCCTGATTATTCCTCCAGTGTGGAGAACCAATACTGTAAGTAAGTTTGATTCTCACAATTTATTTGGTTTATTTAGAACTTAGTGTGTTGAGTTGAGTTGTGAGTGAGTTGTAGACAGATCTCTTGAAGACCCAGCTCTTCTGTCCTATAGCACTTACCTCTCTTACCCCCCTCCTCTGCACGATCCACTTCTGCACTCTCACCCTCTGTCAGTCCACTCTTCCTACCTAGTGGATTTCTTTCCAAGACTTCTTCCTCTTTTGTGAGTCGCTTTGTATAAAAGCGTCTGCTAAATGCTTAGATGTAAATGTCACATGCAGTCAAGAGTGTGCAAAAACACATCTCATACTGTACCTTCAGAGAATCATACAGCTGTGTGAATTTGATGTAATACTTTGAGCTAAGTTTTTTTTACATCATGGTCATATGTTTACGCTTTGCTCTGTCGAGACTGCTGCTTTGTCGAGATACCATATAGACAACATAACTTTGTTGTTGTTTAAGTGTGTTGGTGGAAACTGCTTTGACTGGAGGGAAAAACTGCAAAAGGAGTCACTTCAGTTGGACGTTTGAGTCTCACACCGTCCTGGTATCTTGTTCGTGATAATTTAAATCGGATTTGTTTTTGCATTGTTGGGACATACTGTTCCTTTTTCGCCAGATTGGGCAATACATTCAAGTCATGACTCACTCCTCTCTCCAGCTCAGTGCTGCTGTTGTTTTCCTGCTCTGCAGCTCAAGGAGAGCGACACGATGTGCTAATCTTGTACTCTTTCCAAGAAAAATACATTCCTGAGTGCTGCTTTCATTTTTGTCACATTATAGAAGGAGAAAGTTTCTCTCCCTGCTGGCAGGCAGCCAGCTCTCTCAACCAAACAGCCTGGCCACGTGCACCCTCACGTGTGAGGGGAAACAGCTTGTATATATGATACATCTACAGGGAATAACGCATGAGGACCAGTTCACTGCGTTTTTGCATAGCAACAATTTTACTTTGCCTGAAAACTACTCATTGCTGCCAGTCATAAGTATCACACATAAACAAGCAACTTTAACTTGAGAGTAAATGTTAAAATGTTTACTTCACTTTGTTGTGGCAACCATAGATGTACACCACAAATTATTAGTTTTTTGGATTGAGAAATGTTTCTACTTCATTCTCGAACGTAATAACTGAAACCAAACTAGTCTGACAAACTAAGACATGGTAACAGCTCCAAGTGTCTGTTAAGTACGCGGCAGGTATTTATTTTAGAGTCTCAGGTTATTTGTTTTCTGATATCTGATGAGGTATCTGATGATGCTTGACGTGTGCTGCGATGGCGCCTCAAGATATTGAAGGGTGATTTCTACGAGATTCATCACGTCATGTCTATTTTTTGGGCTCTTTGTGGAGCCTCCATTGTACTGAGCACGGTTGACAAACAAAGAGCATCGCTCGGTGCACAAACAAAGAGGTAACAGACAGATAATGAGCTGCACACAGCAACACATGCGTTTGGTGGGAGCCTAAAACAGGGGAGGAGCAGATATAAACATGGTCTTTTTTTGCGTGTTGGTATCTTTTTAACACAGTGTTTTTCAGAATATTACCTGGGGGTGTTTTTTTCATGCAGCGCTCTGCTCTGTGAGCCCTATACAGTTACAATGTTTTCTCTCAAGACTTGGACGTGGGCGGTGGGTGGGTGAATGGGTGGGCTGCTGCAAGAAAATCCCCACCCCAACAACACATGCAAGCACCCACAACTCCATTATAAAGCTCACAGGCCAATACTGTCCTACATGTTGTTTGTCTTTGGCTCTTAGGTAAAACGCTGTGTCTTGAAAAAGTTCCCTTGGGTCTCACATTTTATGTCACCAAGGGCTTTTACAGGTCCGACCTACATACTGGGAAGAGGAGGGGAGATGAGGGATAATCAGTCGATTGCTAATTGCAAAGTCACCCTTCGATCTTCTACTGCTTTATCCTTCACATGAGGGTCACAGTTTTGTGCCATTCTCAGCTGACATAGGGCGATAGGTGGGGTGCACCCTGGACAGATTGCCAGTCCATCACAGGAACACAACAACCACCCACACTCACCTACAGCCAGTTTACAGCATTGGTTCTCAAAGTGCGGCCCGGGGTCCAATGGCGGCCCGCAGAAACATTTCTGGCGGCCCGCAATGAATTACAGTTGATAGTTTTGATCCAGGAGGTACTAAGCTTGTTAAATGTTTATTGGACATTACTGGATACAGACCAATAAGTGGAAACAAAAATACTGGGTATTTACCTGGTTTCTATATGGTGAATTTTAGTGTATTATTGGGTTATAAGCAGGTAGCTACAGCCCCCAATTACTAGCTATTTACCCAGTAAATATATGGTAACAGAAATGTGTTACTTGGTATTAACCTGTAATAAGAAGGTAAGAACAATGGCCAAAATACTGGGTAATTACCCAGTAAATTATAAAAAGTGTTATTATATTAACGCTTAAATTACTTTATATTAACGCTTATATTACTTAACGCTAAACTGTAGAACTGCAATTCAGGTCATTAAAATTATTACAAATGGGATTTCTTTCTGGGGGTTTTTTTTCTGTTTTTTTCCTTTGGTGGCCCTCAGTCCAATGTTGGGTTCCTAAATTGGCCCTTAGGTATCAAAACTTTGAAACCCCCTGGTTTACAGTGTCCCATTTACCTAATCCCCAAATCTGCATGTCTTTGGACTGTGGGAAGAAACCAGAGAACCCGGAAAAAACACACACACACACACACACACACACACACACACAGGGAGAACATGCAAACTTCATGCAGAAAGGCCCTTGTTCTGACCGGGTCACAAACCCGGGTCTTGTTGCTGCAAAGGCAAGAGCGCTAACCACTTTACCAACTGTGTGGCTTCTGACATCCAGACCCATGTGAGGAAAAACTAAGACATGCAAAAAAAATGTTTGCCCTTGAAGACAAACATGGCCATGAACAAATCTGCACACTTGACGTGCAGGGGAGTTCACTGCCTTTCCCTCAAACACGTGACGTCAAAGTGGAAAGTGTTAGGATGTTTTTCACAAACTCTGATATGGCCTTGTCATTTAATTAACTCAACACTGGAGGAAAATAACCTTTGTTTTGCTTTGGTCTGTCTCTGTTTTCCTCCGTGCTGGTGATCTGCAGAAGGCCCGACACTGATTAGAAAAAACACATTTTCACCAATTCATAACATCCAGTTAATGTCCTATCAATGTAACAATAATAATAATACGACATCACATTTCTGTGGCGCTTCTCTGGACACTCAAAGATGCTTAACAAAATGACAAAAAGGAAAGGAAAAGAAAAGAAAACATTATGTATAAATTAAGAAATTAAATACTGATATTGATATTAAGTGTACAATATTCCACTACTAATATAACTGTGAGGCGACCAAATGAGGACAAAGGTGTTTTCCTGTTTCTCACACCTCACAACAGAACATGTCTGGGCATAGAAGACTGAAGGAGGTGAAGGAGGTAAACGAAGTCAGTTGTTTTGCTTTTCTTAAGCAGCTTCTCATTTGTATTTATATTGCTTCGCAGTCCACTGCACATGTGACAAGCATTTCATTTTTACCTGTGAATGTGTAAATGCTCCTTTCCTGATCGATGCCTCAGTCACTCATGATTTAGCTCCACGGTTCCATACTAATCTCACCCAATCCCTGTGGATGGAAACATTTGGCCTAAAGAAATAACACAGTCAGTGTTCACAAGATTAGGACACGGCAGCAAAACTCTGTGACTAAATCCACAATAACAATAACGACTGACGATAATGACGGTTGACACAATAGACTGGAGAAACCAGTACAGATGTTTCTGTGTGTGCATTTTTTTCAGTGTATACATAATCCCTTTTGATCCCTTACAAACAGGAACATGGTTTGACATCTTTGACATAGACAAACTTGGCTTGTTTATGTGAGAAATCCGCATCATCTGTGTGTGTCTCTCCCCATGGAGCCATATCAGCTAATCTTCATCCTTACGTTGAAATACTCTGACGTGTTGGGCTGTTGGTCTCATATTACGCGTCTCACGGTGTCTGAAACTCGATCTGTTATCAAGTCTTAAACTCTGTCCGCTTCATTGTACTTTAAAAGCCTCAGCAGCTTGTGTACTGGAGGTGAGACAAAGTGAATGGATCGGTGTGCTACACTGATGATGCCGTCACTGCCGCAGCGTGATTTGCCAAGTGCTTGTTTGGGGCAGAGTCAAAGTTAGTAATCCCTGGCTGTTTCTCTGTGTGTCTGCTGGCGTGATCAGCCAAAAAGAGTTCAGCTGCCTGTCAACAACGTCTGAGTTCTAATTGTTGCTTTTAGGCAAAGTAGGATTCCTGTAACTGAGGCTCCTTCTTGAACATATGGTTCTAAACCAACAAAACCCCCTCAAACTACGTTTGTGCTTGCTTTAAGTACACTTACTCTCATGTATGATCGTTTACAGAGTCATGGAAACACGTTTGGGGAAATGTCCATTAATGTGATTCTGTTCTTGAGAACAATGTGAGGTGAGTTTGGTGTGGAAGGACTGAACCGGGTTTGGTGAATGTTTTTTTTTTTACAAGTTGTGACCAGTGCAGTGGTTCAGGAAGCCTAATATTAGTATTATCAGTAAACACACTCAATAGCCAAATGAGGACTTCTTTAAAATCCTAATCTGGCTGTTGTTGCTCAGATTAAAAAAATCAGGTTTTATAATAACATCATGGCATCATCAGTCCCTGTTCCTGTTCATCTCAAAGCTGTTGGGTGGGTTTAAAACCAGGTCTAGTCCAGGGTTTCACACACCTGTTTCAAATGGTCAACTGATGTTTTTTTTGCAGTTTCCTGTTGTCCAAGAGTTACGATTCTGCGTTTTAAGTTCAAGGTAAAATCCTTTTTTTATGCTTTTCCCTTACAGTTCAGGTACATCAAGAAGCAAGCAGGTTTACAAAACGACGTGTTGTGCATGACCACCGTCAATCTGGGCCAAAGGTTAGCCTGAGGCAGGACTGCAGGTATGTAGGTTACAATCTGTGAAAGCATGTTTCCAGGAGAGGACGATGTAGCCTGACAGGTATCCAAAATGTTAAATGTTTTGTAGTCAATAATAAGCGCATGGGCTCTGAGTGATGATATGCAAAGTTAATATTAATTACGGATGTATAGGCAAACGCAAAGGCGGAGATGTATGATCATATGTCCTTCAATGTCCTTCACAGAAAAACAAAGAAAAGGAGCTCAAAAAGAAGATTCATACATTCAAAGAATAAAAACAAAAGAAGAGAATATAAATGGTAAAAAGTGAAAGTCATGTGTAGATTGAGAAACATAAAGAAGAAATCTATATTGCTAATATTGATGTATTATATATTGAGTTGGCTCAGATACAGTTAGGTGTTAAAGGAAACAAACCAGAATATGTATTAATATGACTATATTTGAGCTATGATTTATCACAGCGTTGCTGGACAATCAGGTTTGACAACAGCCCATTTTTAAAGGTTAAAAAGTCATAAACATGTTGCTCACCTCTTTCATCATGTGTTCTTTAATAAACAGGTTCAATGCGCGTCATCTTGGTGATTGACGGCTCTCACTTCAACACAATCGACTCTTTTATTATGGGAGCAATCATCCACCTTAACTTATACTTATATTCTTATACTAACCACTCATTTATCTGATTACTTGGACAGGACCATATTAATAACCACTGCTTTCCTTTACAGTCGGCTGCTCTGCTTGGCCTTTGAACGACCTGTGGAGAGAGGCCAGAGAAAGACCTGGTGTCAGTTATAGAGGCCAGACCTCATGTCTAATGCAATGCTTCTCAAACTGTTTTTCAGTACTGAGAGAATACTGAGCTCTCAAAGTAACACCATTATCACTAATGTTAAAATACAGTGGTGTAAATAGGCAGAGACTTTTCACAGGAGATTTATTCCCAATGATATCATCCTCCTCTTCCTCACATAGAGTATACTTCACACACTGGTGTAGTGAAATTAGATTAAAATAAAAAGAGAGAAAATGACTAGAATTATTATTATTTAATTGATTTAAATTTTTTTGTTATTTGTTAAAATTTTCGATGCATTCCTCAGCTCCGATCACACACCCTGGTATATTTACGAGAACAGTATTTCTGAAGTACCACCAGGGGAAACTTGCACACCATTGTTTTAGAAATTGAATTTTACATCCAGTTACTGTTGGTCCATCAGTAACTTTCCAATGCTACGAAATAAATCTAGACATATGTGTCTTTCTTTTTTAGGATGGTGAGAGCTCAACCCTTCATTTAATTCAAGTTAAGACTATGTTTGTTGCTTCCGTGCTAACCTTGGCATACAAATCTGTATTATTTGGGGTGAGATCATCACAGAGTGACAATGTTGCTTTGAAAAGTATGTAAGTAACAACAACACACACACGCACGCACACACACACACACACACACACACACACACACACACACACACACACATATTCTTGTACTTGCTGCATACTGAGGACCAGCATTTCCACTTTATAAATCAACACAATTACAAATATCTACTTCATGAATCTACATCTACAAAGAACTACTGGTTGCAGTACCATAAAATGTCTGCAGGTGGAGCCCCAGAGCAAAAAGGGCTGGAAAACTTTTTTGATTTTTTTTTGTTGTTTTTTTACGAATTTTACAAAAACTTCATACAATCTATACTATGTCGTCCAAAATTTGAAAAAAAAAATGTGACCCAAAATTTGACAAAAACGTCATACTATACTGTCGTCCCAAAATTTTTTTTTTGACAAGTTGAATATAGCATGTTATAGCAACCTAAGGAAGTGATTTCAATGAAAACAAAGTGAGGACCGGCCAAAATTTCCTCACTCCGTAAAAATGACCTCACTTTGTTGGTTAAAAACCCTCACTGGTCCTCAGTATGCCGCAAGTACAAGAACACACACACACACACACACACACAAACACTACTGAAACCATTTGTTTTTTTAAGTTGTGTCTCATCAGGCCCTTTAAACTCACTCTGTGGTCGACAGTTTAAAACAGGTCTGTCAAAATGTTTTTCGTTGCTGTCAACTTGAATTTCCTCTATATAAAGGTAATTACAACTATATAACTTATCTTATCTCCTCACACACTGTTTTTGAGAAGTGATTTAAGTGACTTTTATGTTGTTCTCTTTATGTGTGCCTCCTCTTACTGAATTTCACAGCACTGCACTGAACTGATCATCTTTTTGTTTCCTTCTACTCGTGGAAAGTTTGTTGAAAACAAACTCAAGAATTTCTTCAGCTGGCCTTAACTTATGTTTACAGATGTGTGTAATAGATGTGTGTGTTGCGTTGAATTTCCAAATAGCTGAGATATTTTGAAATTCGAAAATTCGTGCAAACAATATAAACTCTTGATGAGGTCCAGGTTATCAAATGCCAGCTTGTGATAGTTTATTAGGTGTTGACTTGAAAAGATCTTGCGCAAGTCAACAATATCTGAGATGTCAGGAGGAGGCTTGTGTCTGTAATTATTGTTTTTCCGACGAGTGGAGCTTGTTTTCTTAGTGAATCCTGCCCTTGACTTCATTATAGTTTTGACTCACACTGTTGAACATGATGTACCAATCCAGTGGCACGCAACATGATAGTTAAACAGCCAGTCAAGGAAAACAATAGACAAACATTCATTCAAAGATTTTATTAGAAAAAACAATAACAAAACTTTGGCAAGATTATGAATCAACAACTGCATTTGTATAAAAAAAACATTCGGTTTTTCAGTGCATGCCGGGGAAGTGGCACAGCTTACCCTGAAGACCAGTTTTTTGGAAGTTGAGGAGAAAAAAATATATAGTCCTCCATCATTTTTTTGGAATGTTTTTGTCCATACATTTCAGTGGCATCTCCAGCCTAAGGCTTCGCTTAACGCTGAGCATTTTTTTCTGTGACTGAGCGTCACAAAGCACCACAGCACCGAGCCATCTGGCTCCCATCAAAAGCTTCAGACCACATGGCTCAGGTCTCCATCTCCTCTCCTTTTGTTTAGCAGCCAAGAGAGCTCATCTGAGCCCACGTGCAGCTTTATACTGCTTGTCCTATTTTTGTGCTGAAATCAACAACCACCGCTACCCGACACTCGAGTGCCTTTCGTCAACAACTTGACTTTCTCCACGTACAGTCAAACCGTTTTTTTTGTTCTTCGAAAGTTCTTTCAGGACACATAAATCTCAAAAGAGAGAACTCCCTGAAACTCTCATGCAATCTTCTACTGCAGATATTTAAGGCATACATATTTTCCCTTTTACATATTGTTACCTGCATGCATTAAATACATTTGCTTATTTGACTCGTCTGCTCCACCATCACACTTTCAGATACAGTATGTAGCTTAAGTAACAGTAGAAATCATAAAAGGCACATTGCTAATGAGTCAAACACTGCATCGCAATGTAAGGTGTTCAAAGGGGAGTGGAAACATAAGAATAATTGCACTTCTTTCTTTACAACCCTCAGAGATGACATTGTGCTTGTAGACATTATGTCAACTTCTCAAGAGCGATCTTTGTTTCAAAACATTTGTACACCAACCGCAACTCAAACTCTCCATTTTCCACCCCAAACTGTCCCAATCTCTTCAAAAATCGCTTCACTTCAACATGAGGGAGTCGTCGATTGGGACGTACTTGCAGCTCGCTTTCTTGTGAATTTAAATTCACCCGGGGGAGAACAGGAACTGATG
Organism: Microchirus variegatus; assembly: GCF_963457635.1. NCBI lineage: Eukaryota > Metazoa > Chordata > Actinopteri > Pleuronectiformes > Soleidae > Microchirus > Microchirus variegatus. The sequence goes on from NC_139805.1 coordinate 9,707,887, forward strand.
TGGAGAAGTTGCTTCCTCCGAAAAACAGAACAGGAAAGCGTCCCACTTTACTTTATGGACTTGTAATGAAGTGGCAGCTTCTCCACGGACACCCAGTTCCTGTGAGCTCCTCCTCTCCGGACATCTCCGTGGCGTCCAGTCTCTCTCCACAACACTTGTTGGGACCTGGCGCAATTCATCAGAGAAGTAATCTGGGAGAAGACAAATCTCTTGATTCGTTTCATTCATTTTCAGTCGCTTGACTTTGACTCAGAGTGCATGGTTCAACACGTCATGCAGCGAGGTCTCATGTTCAGGGGCTGAGGGTTGGGGTCAATCTGTAGGCAGGAGAGAAAAAGAAATGAGATTAACGACGGGCTGAATTATAATTCATATAATCGAGAGTGAAACTGTGGGTGAGGTCGAGTGTCGTTTCTAAGCACGTCGTGACTCACCTCGCAGTACACAGGTGGAGGTCGGAAGCGAAACTCTTGGACAAAAGCCATGAGGGGGCGCTCCAGGATCCCACTCAGGTCCTCAGCCGGCTGTGAGACCACGGTGCTGTTGCACTGTTCAGCCTCCTCCTCTGTCACCACAGAGCTGTAATCTGGAGGAGCTGCAGGGAAAAGACAGGTCCAAACATTGAGCTACTGAGTCACCAGTGTAGTTAAAAATACAGTAATCCACGAGTTGCCTTTTGCACTAATAAATATTTGATCTGATTAAACATAAATCTCTGCTGACTCAAACCCTTTCTTTGTTTATGCATGTTGGTATCTGGCCCTGTGGTACTTTGGCATTAGAGTGATCAAAAAAATAACAAGAACAAACTAAAAGAGGTTAGGACACTTACGTTCAGGCTGCTCAGGGATGGCCATACGCAGCCACTCCAGGTCGACACTGTACTGGCTGCTGACGCTGGAGGTCCGGCTGCCAAAGGGGTGAAGGGGGATGGTGCCGATGACCAGCGGCAGCTCCAGACACAGCTTTGATGTTCCAGGAACATCGACACAAACCTATTGGGAGGAAAAGCGGCAAACTGTTAGGTACAGGAACACGCACAGAAAGATACCTTTACAGCATCCGAATTCACAAGGAGGAAGTCGCTGTTGATGGAGCCTCACCTTGAGCATGTACTCTACTTTGATGATGCGGCACTGCAGGATGGAAGGCCCCACAGGTGGGATCTTGATGGCACGACCGTGCCAAGTCTCCCTGCATCTGGCGCCCACAATGTCGCCGGACAGCGTGGCCACCACCGAGCGCTTCTGTTTCATTGTGCCGCGGGCGATGAAGGTCTGCGTCTGCGTGATGAAGGCTTTGGGCACGACCGATCTGGAGGTAGAGTTGTCAAACTCGGCAAAAACAGGGATCACCTCACCTGCGGCGAGAGGAAGCGCGTTAGAAACCACAGACACTTTCAACCTGATAACTTTATTATCGGAGGCTGTTGTTTTCGACTGCCAGACTCTTACCGGGTGTGTAGCCTTTGCGGTCAATCTTTGCCGTTACGGACACCTGTCCAAAGTTGCGATACCAAGCCCGTGCCATCTTATCCTTTGTTCCAGCTTGTGGCGCCTGTGAACGGTGGGAGCCAATGAGCAAGAGCCTCGGACCATGCGGCCACAACAATGAAGTGTGTGATGAAATGTGGATGGAAAGTGAGAGCTGAGACTCACCAGTAAGGCTGGTGTATTGATGTCAATGGGCTCAATGACTGTAAACTCCTTCTTCAGCTTCCTGACGGTGGCCCACGGCCTGTGGAGCTTCACTTTAACCCAGTAGCGGATGCTGCCGTGTTTGCCCTCAAAGGAGGTGACCAGCGTCTCCTCGGGCAACTGGAAGCTGAATGGATATATATGTCTGCCTTCAGGGAGGACGGTTACGTCTCCATTATCTGAAAATTGCAAGAGAGGGAAAAAAAAAAAAGCATTTATTATTTTGTTTGTTTTATTTCTAGAACGAGGTGTGGCGCATTATTTCCTGGAAAAGAGCGTGAAGCAATAAAGCACCTTCACTGCGATTCCCTACGACACAGGTCATAAATATAACACCGCCGAGCTGCAAGTAAAACCCCCATGAATTCTCGGGAAATCTGTACAAATGTAGTCGACATGGAGAGAGTATGACCACATTGTTGAAGCGTGACTTTTGCTGAAAGAGAAATCTGTCTTTCTTTGCAAATCACATGGCCTCTGCTCTGTGCTTGCTCAGAGGGGCGGTCCTAGCTCCATTGTGCTGAGTGAGAACATGTTTTTCCTCAAGCGGTATTTTACTCCTCTTGTTTTTCACTCTCTCGCTGCACATAAGTTTTCATCGTGTCCTTTCCTTTTGTTTGATTTAAATTTCAATATTGTCTGAGTCCACTCCTCTTGGTGGGTGATGCTTTGTTTTTCCACCCAGGCACACCTCGAAAAAAAGTTAAAATAAATAAAATACAAAATCTCCAGAAACTATACAGCTATACATTTTATTATGTTTTTAGATTGCTGGTTGTTTTTTTTTTAAAAAGGAGGCCAACCCAAGCAGCGAAAAACACCATAAAACTCCACAAAAGCCCAGAGTGTGGATTTGCTGAGCTCACATGAAACCAAAACAAGTCTGAGCCCAATGAATGGAGACAGAAACCCGAGGCTCTCCCACTCATGTCAGAGAAGAAAAACAACCCAGGATTTTCTTCAGACCAGGAAGCGTTAAGACCACAGTCTCTTTCAGCAGATGTTTTTCACAGAAGCCAGAAAAGCATGTAGAGACTCAGCTGCTGCAGCAGCATGTGCAGCTTTGGTGTTAAAACAAAGAAAATAATAACATCAAATCACTCAAGTTTGGATGCATGAATGAGGTGTTTTTCTCATTCTGAACGAGCAGCTTTATACTTGTTGAACAAAGTTTACACCAAGAGAGTAAACATCATGTTTCATGGCTTAATCATTTGCACTCACTCATTTAAATCTTGTTGTTTGACTATGTTTTCTAGATAATAAGAGTCTGGTTTTGTCGTTTCAAACTTGCAGAGCACTTCTTTAGTTGATGTGGACACAAACAGGACTATTTTTTTTTCACCCCCGTAAATGAACTGTGAAAACAAACAATTGTCAAACTGGCTCATGATTCCTGCACAAACAAAACATTCTCTCTCTTCTTTCATTCATTTGAATTAGCAGCTTTGATCGTTTACAACACAAGGGGACATGATGCAGCAGCAGCAGCCGCCTGTCCTCCACCCTCACTGCGGACTGACTGACCTGCCTGCAGCAGCACCTCTCTCCGGTTCAGGTACTCCACTTCGTCGCTGTAGTTCTGGGTGTAGGCGGTGCTGGAGCCAGCGGACCGCGACTCGGTCCAGTGGACTTTGGCAAAACCTTCGGCGTGGAGCTTCAGGGAGTCCACCTTGCTCTCCCCGCACAGGTCCAGCACCACACGGCCGGACACCACGTCCCCGCTGCTGAACACGGGAGGACAGTCCAACTCCGGTGAGTCGAAGACGATGTCAAACTTTTTTAACTTGTCGAAAATCATTTTTGCGCAGAGCCGTTTCTTCCAGTAAAGTCCTCTGAAGCTTCCCGCAGTGTGTGTAAAAGTGTGCAGCAGTGAGTCTTTGCTCTGCAGAGAAGTTTAATTCACAGGTTTAAAGCTCAATGTGATGAACTCTCTGCTCTGATCACTCTTATTTGCAGCCTGAAAAGTGGGCGGGGCTTTGTGAAACTTATTATGTAAAGCCCGAGGAGAGAGACGGAGGCTGGAGGTGATGCGTTCACGTACTGTGATCCGGCTCTGACATTTCTGTTCCGCGTTTGTAAATAAGTCACAATAACTCTTGTTTTTATAAAAAATAATGCAATAGATTTAGATCATTTCAACTTGATATTTTTTTGTATGGTTTATGTTAAGTTTCACATACTTATAAAGGGGATAATTGAGTGAAAGCACAAGTATCTTAAGTCACTTTAAAAACAAATAATATTACTTAAGTAAAGGTCTAAAAGTATGACATTTACTGTACTTACGTACCAAAATTCATTTCCTGATATAAAATGTACTTAAGTTTGAGAAGTAAAAGTATTTAAAAAGTGAGGAGCTAGAATTGAGCCATGGTAGCTCAGTGGTAGGGCGACTTGTCTTTCAAATGGAAGGTTGTAGGTTCAATTCCTAGCCCTTTAAGTCTATATCTGTCCTTGAGCAAGTCACTTTTGTATGCCTTTTCTTTGCAGCAGACAGAAGGTGGGCCCCACCTGAGGATTTAAAGCATTACATATTTCTGCTATGTAGCTCAAGGTGAGATAAGTTAATTTTTTTTATTTTTTTTTATTTTTTTTTAAATCAAGCCAGAGGAGAGAAGCCAAAATGGGTCAAACAACAAAACTCATCAGGACTGTTCCTAACTATAAACAATGATGGTTTAAACACGGCAGCAGGTTTTTGTGGTGCACTGATATTTTATGAAGCATCATCACACAGAGAAAGCACTGAAATTCGACCACAAAATTATGTTTTACTTCATTTTTACTAAATGTCACCTGCTCATTTACAGGTAAGTCTGTTGGTGCGTGACGAAACAACGATAACAGCAATATGAGAACATGCCCGGACAAAGGCTGTCAACTTCAACATGTCAGCAATCATAATGAAAGTGAAAGTGCAAACATATTACCTTTGCTTTCACAGAGTTGCAACATCTACTATGACTGACAATCACCTGATAGTCATATGACAAGTGACAAGCACGTCATATAAAATGCCTATTACTTGATACTTCTCACCATCTCACTAAACTACAACTCTACTTGTAGCGCCCATATTTCCTGATTGAGCATAAACGCACCATGATAAACATGCAGACTGGGTGTGGAGAGAGCTGGGAGGAAAACAGGCAAGCCTGAAAATGATTAATGGTTACAGGTTCTTAGAAGAAAACAGGCCTACTGAGCACGCCTCAGTCTGGCAGGGGTGCTCCCTGCACAGCTCAGAGGAGAAATAGTTTCACCCCGGGCCAGAGATGTTTACTCCAGTGCTTCTATGTTGCATGTGCGTGTACTGTTTCGCTGCTTGGACCAGCCAAACACATGGAAAACACACAGCTATGCACCAAAGCTTACTAAACAGCTCCAGATATTCTATTATTAGCACAGGGGAACTACATTAATAATTGCTGCTAACCAAACCTTGCACGTCATTTGTGTTATCTGCACTTTTCACAGCACCTTCATAGCAATCTTTAATCTTTAAAGCAACTCAGATTCACTTTCATCAACATGTGCTCTTTTCCTCCAAGTCCTTCTGCAATCGATAAACCAGACGCTAGTCACCTCAAAGTTATTTTAGTCAAGTCTGATCTGAGAAAAACAAAGTTGTTTACTCCTTTGTTCCCAAGGATGATGAGTTAGCTGACTACTGCCACCAACTGGTGACATGGAGGAAGTGTGTACAAATGCAAGACTACTAAAGATGCATCACATATCCAGGACAAAGTTGTAAATCTCCTGAAAGATAATGTTTGCATGGATATGACACCTTTTCTCTCCTGGCTGTTCTTTTGCTCCCACTGGTTGGTGTAAACTGTGGATATGGTTTGTGACTTTTGCTTGTTTTAAAAGTCAGGTACATTCACGAAAGCCCACTTTTTCTGGGTGAATCCTGAAGCCCAGCATGCCACCTGGTGGTGCCTAGGAGCAACACTCTATCGCTCTATCAGGGGGGCCGTTGGTCTCTGATAAGCTGAACACGTGGTTTCCTGCACAGAACGATGAGCCTGATAAAGGCCTCCCCACGGTGCAAATGACTCAGTATGATCAACCAACAGAAACTGAAAACATGTTGGCCACTGCTGCACGCTTACGTACACAACAACATTTCTGTGACTTCTTCTTTATTTACCAGATGAGCTGCTACGTACACAGCCTGCCATTTTTAATTTGTACAACATGAGCAACGTGGACACATACACGACATCAGAGTACATACTCCGTACTTCATTATTATTAATGTCACATTAGTATAAGATTAATGGACAGCAGCAACCAGGCAGTTAAGTGGAGGAGGGTGGGGCCAAGGTGTACCACATGTTGTTTCCTGGTTGCCATGGTAGTATAGGGCTGCATTTTTTAAACGTTGTCCCTAACCCACCCCTCCCCCCCTTCCTTCCTTTTTCCTCTGTCTGTCACTCTCTCCCCCATTTCTTGCTGCTGCATTTTCAGTCCAACAGAACCAAACACAACATTTCCTCTTTGTCTTCACATAGGTTTTTACTACATTATGCAGTTATTTATGTGCAAATATGAAAGGTTGATAAACAGATATTCAACCTAAAATAACTTAAGGAAGCAAAAGCTTGGGGGAAATGATCTCCAAGTGTGTTATTGAGTTAAATCATGCAGTAAACAAACATTTATGTGAATGAACTGCATTTTAATGGCACTTTATGCATCTTAGGATTAATCGAGCAAAGTATTACTGCAGATCCAGAATACTTTTGTTTACGTCTAAAATCCTCAGTTTATATACAGTATATGTCGGTGATCACATCACCATGTGGAGGTACTCATAAGTGTGACATACTGTATCTGACTATGTACAGAGACGTTTATACTGACAAACAAAAGGAAGAGGTAACAATAACGCTGAAACAAGTAATTGATAAACACACATTTTATTATGATATTATACAATCTGTTAATCCGTGGAATTTCTTGAGTAAAAATACCAGAAATGTGCGGTTTTATTATCAAATTAATGTGTTTATTGTTTGTTTGTCGCTGCTCAGAGAAGACATCTTTTTGATATGTGGTAACTGGTTAACTGTCAATGACTTTATCAGTATTTTTAAAATAATGACGAGAGACTGAATGACTGACAGATCAACAATAATTGACATAAGTACAGCATCTTAGTTAATGGCTGATGTGTCACAGTGTATGATTTAGCCTGAAATGCGAGCTGAATCTGTAAATGTCCCCTGTGCACCTTTGACCACCGTGCCGACTGTTCGTGCAGCTGTTGCAGCAGTAAATAAATATGTCACACGACATGAAAGGACGTTTTAGGGCCAACTTGCTTTGAATCTGCTGCAGCTACTTGTTGTGCTGTGCGTATTCTGCTGAGCCAACAACATACACAGCTCAGCTTTAATATCAGAGATGACCCATATGTCGTCTATTCAAATTTACCAGTCCAGCCAGACCAGATGACCTGAATACAAGGAATCTAATTAAATATTAACCACTATCTACAAGTCATTTACTCAGCCACAATGGCCAGTATTCTGTGACTCTGCATTTAAGCTGCCTGCTTCATTCCATACCAGGGGAATTTCACACTTGACAGTGTCACGTCCTTAACCCACCACTCACACACCACCCACCAGTTGTTTGGACTCCGCACAGTGGGTTTGTGTTTAATGTTAGTATTAGGTTATCTTGCAAATGCATCTGCATTAGCCAGTGTCAACTTCTCTCCCAGGTTTCCACGCAACCCACTCGGGCCCAGCCAGCTGGCTTCATTTTACAAAACTGCAGCGATTACAAGAAACAGTGTCTCCCAGCTGGCACATGACAGAACACCTCAGCACTTTTTACACACACATTATTCAGAAAAGAGAGCAAAAACTTGTCATGCACCAGCTGCAGTTCACACTCACTAAAACACTCACTGTACCAGCAAAGCTGCAACATACGCACAAAACAGTATGTTAAATCCCCTGTTATTAAGAAGCGATGCTACTATTTTACACTTGAAATAGCCATGATTATTACATATGAACAACTGTTACTCCAGTCGGTGCATATAGTTGACCCAGTTCATTGACTGGAAAAGCACTAATAAAATCTATTCAATTTGATTAAAGTAGCTAGAATTTAGAATCTAACTACATTTTTTGGGGTAAAATTTGAGACATTTTGTTTTCTCTGAGTGCTGGAACAACCGGTGATCAACAACACAACTATAAGAACAAATCAAATTGTACATTTCAAATGGAAAACTGCAGGACGACCGTATGGCCAGACAGTATGAAGAATAAACAAAGTGTCTATAGTGCTGTGCAGGGGCACAACTTTCACCACTGACCTCGGATCAGATGTTGTCTCTTTCTGAAGTAGGTGGTCTTGGAGGTGTAGTCATTGTAGACCGCGTTCATGCCACGGTTCTCCAGCCAGTGTGCCGTGGCCACCCCTCTCCCCTGCACCTTCATGGAGAGCACTCGCGTGTCCCTGCAGAGCTCCAGCACCACCTGGCCTGACACCACCTCTCCCCCAGTGAACGCTGCATCTGCCGGACTATCCAGCTCCAGTGTGAACGTCTTTATGGAGCTCAGTGCCATTTCCTACAAGTGAGGACAGCAAAACTAACAAAACATCTCTATGTCTGACAAAAATGTTTTAAAAAAACTGTCGTGCAAATACCCAGAATCAGAGGGCATGGATTATTGAAGGGAACCAAACATCAACAAATGAATACAAGCAAAATTTCCGATATTCCAGTTAACACAGTATCTGTGTTAACAACAGGCTCAACTTTCAGTGTTTTTCTTCTGGGGATCTTTAGGGTGGAGTTGGGTGGTTCTGCTAACATGTCAGGACCAGCCCTGGCAAAGGAGATACTATGGAGTGTGAAGTCTGTAAACGCTGTGAAGCATGGCTTTAGAAGTGTTTTATAACATATAGAACATAATGTTATTCACTGACAGTGAAGACTGACATTTTGTGTGGTTATAAAACCAAGTATTCCACATAAGCATTGAATTATTGTCTCATTCTTATCACTATGTATGTATTTATTTAGTCATTTAATTCATTCATTTATGTATTTATTTATTTATACCAGACATATTACTAGACATTTTCATGCAAATATACAATATTACAGCCAGTGGCTAATTTCCCATTCTCATGTACACTAACCCTAACCCCACCGATCAAATGAGAGCGATCATACGTTCTATCAATAATATGTGAAATGAAGCGGGACTACGTTTAAAAAAAACAACAACAAGAGGAAGAAGGAGAATTAACAGTAGTTTCAGACTCACCTGCAGAGGTTGATCTCCTCAAAAGGTCCAGGCGCACAAAAACAAACTCCAGCGCGTGTCCACTCCACCGTCTGTGAGCGCAGTGGACACCGGGCATGGTCAGCGGTGGAGACGTTTAAACGCCCATAAACAAAGCGACTCTGTGTTTCACCAATGACAAGGAGCACATGCGAGTCACGCCTACTCACTTTACCACAGAGGAGGAGGAGGAGGAGGAGGACAGACTGTAGGTCAAGTGACAGAATCACAAGGTGATTATTATTCAACCGCACCTTTCGAAATTGAACTATATCGAGTGTTTTTATGCGTTTGTTTGATCTCACTGGCATCGACGCAAACAAAATGGCTGCTAAGTCATAGGAGACAACACACAGCAAATGTTAAAAAAAATACATTACATAAATAAGAGTTTTTCATAACAGTACTTTTATTAACATTGTTTTTTTTAAAAAACAGTTTTCCTGGTTATCTTGGATACATACAGTATGAGGCTGTTTCTGTCAAGTCATTGGACAGTTATTTGACTTTTAATATCTGAGTAGAATAAATAGAACGTCTCTGAATGAGCAGAATCTCACACAGAGTTAAAGCAACTCTTCACTGTAGAAGACAGGGCTGTTTTTCTGTGAAGCTTCAAGAGGATTTCAAACTTGCGGCCTGTGGGCCACATGTGGCCCCCTCACTCTAATTTATTCAGGCCACCCCTATCAAGTTGAGAATGAGAACTGTCCAACGACAGAATATAACACTAATTATTATTGTTAACTATTGTCATGAACAGTGAGCAAGATTTTTACGAGTGAACCACACATGTATTTATAATATTTTTGATTTCACCTTGCATCATAAGTGTTTTTTTTTATTGTGAACAGTGCATTGCTCCATTTTTCAACACTTTTACTTTGAAATTCTGTGAAATGTCATCATGAATATCGGATCAATGTGATTTTTTTCCCCCACTGGGACTGACACTCATCGCCCCCCAGGTATAGTTTGGCTCACTGGACTTCTTCTCTGAGAAGTCAGAAAAAATCTGTTCCCTTAATGGAACTTTTCAATCTCCTTTTTTACTCCCAGTCTGGTCCGGCAGCACCTTGCCCCTTGGATTTGCATGTGAACCCGTTGTCCAGATAACCAGACCAAGTTTGTCAACTCCAGATTCAGTTTATTTGCATTTACACCGGCTCGCCTGCCAAGGTTTTATCAGCAGAGCCTGCATCTCAGGTCAAGGCCATGTTATTGATACAACATGGATTGTTTTTGTGGAGTTTTTTGGTCAGTCATGCATGAAGGAAGGGATGGATCTTTCTGTGAAAGACGTTAACCTTCTTCTTGAGCAGTTTAGCATTGACAGTGTCAACAGTCCAGAAGTAGGTCAGTCAAATTCAAGGCCACTTTACCTCCCTGGTCTAAATATGCGAGGCAGGGTTTATGGAAAACTGCTTGAGTATTTCATGCTCACTGATTGCTCACATGCTGCTCTTGGGAACGATTTTGTTTTGTTAAGGTCACTTATGAGTAGCCATACGCAGATCATTTGAAAGCACACGCAACTCTGAGAGCTGATGTGTGACAGAGTGGCTTTGGTCGGGTGATCACAAGACACTTAATCTTAATTAAACACCTGTAAGAAAGAAAAAATAACTTTATAGGTGCATAATGGTTGTGAGCACAGCTTTCAGTCTTTGCAGCAACAGCTGACCTTCAGTCAGTCAGTCAACCTGCATGAGATTTGTTGATGTTTCAATGTTTCTATAAATAAGAGCGCATGCTAAAAAGTGTCATATAGAGTCCACGGTCATTACTGCGTATTCAATAAAGGTCTCTGCAACATAGTTAGAAACCCAAACTGCAAAATCAGATTTAAAAAGAAATATTTTGTGATAAAATGAGAGAATCGGTGCAGCAGTCTTAATTAAACATACTGAAACAGCTAACCCTAATCCTGCTATTCACATTACCTCCCACCATGACAGCTACTACCACCTCTGACACTACTTTCACTATTACAATTGCTGGTGGATAACAGATTAATGTTTTTCAGTTCATTTTGTGATCTTTGACCCTCTCTTGTGACAGCTAAGGTGTCCATTTGGGCTCAGCAGCAGCCTGGTGTGTGCCAAACAGGTTATACAATACCTAGATTCCTAAATACACACTAACAAGACCAATCCATCTCTTGGACCACTCAGTTTGTTGCTTGGCAGCCGGATAGTTGTCCAAGGCTCTGAATTGTACATGGCTTTTGGTGATTGAGTCAAACCCACACACACACGCATGCACACACACACACACTGATGCTGTTCGGTGTGACTGATACAGAGTAACATACAACAGCATTTATTATTTTTGTATGTAGGATTTTTCAGATGATGAGGACATTTTGAAAATCCCAGTAGTGGTAAACACTCTTGCCTTTGCAGCAATTATTAAAACTTAATGTGATCAAAACAGATTAAAACTAAATGTGTCAGCGTTACAAGCCCTGTTGGCATAGTGGATAAGACACTGGCCTTCCAATTCAGGGGTTGTTGAATCAAGTACTATCTTGGGCAGAACAATAATCGTTTCTCAAAAAAGTTGTTGTCTGAAATTTGGTGAAAAATGTCATAGTATGTTGTCCAAAATTTGACAAAAAAAATGTCATAGTAAAGTATGTCGTCCAAAATTTGAGAAAAAAGTAATCCGTTGGTATGTCGTCCAAAATTTGACAAAAAAAATCATTGTATATGTGGTCCAAAATTTGACAAAAAAGTCATACTATAGTATGTCATACAAAATTTGACAAAAAAGTCATAGTATAGTATGTCATACAAAATTTGACAAAAAAAGTCATACTATAGGATGTTGTAATAAATTTGACAAAAACGTCATACTATACTATGTCGTTTTTTTTGTTTGTTTTTTCTTTCCTCAAAAATACATGTTAAGGGGCCGAAATAGCTCAGTTGGGAGAGCGTCAGACTGAAGGTCCCTGGTTCAATCCCGGGTTTCGGCAGCACATGGCAAAGGGCACACAATAGTTGCGTTGTGTTTATATGCAGTGTGTGACATTTGACCATTTTTTTGAAAAAAACAATTTGGTCCAAAATTTGACAAAAACGTCATACTATATATACTATATCGTTTTTTTGGAAAAAAATGTTTTCCAAATTATGAAAAAAAAACTTCATACTATACTGTCGTCCAAAATTTGACAACAACGCTTTACTATGTCGTCCAACATTTGATCAATTTTGAAAAAAAAAAATTTGGTCCAAAATTTTACAAAAACGTCATACTATACTATGTCGTTTTTTTTCTGTTTTTAAAAAAAAAAAAAAAATGCATGTGATAAAGTGCTATACAGTACAGAAAAAAAGTGCCAACTTGGACAAAAGTTGTTTAATGTCGTCCAAAATATGACAAAAATGTCATACTATACTATGTCGTCCAAAATTTGACAACAACGCTTTACTATACTATGTCCTCCAAGACTTGACAAAAATGCCATACTATACTATGTCTTCCGACATTTGACCATTTTTTTGAAAAAAACAATTTGGTCCAAAATTTGACAAAAACGTCATACTATACTATGTCGTTTTTTTGGAAAAAAAATTTTCCAAAATTAAAAAAAAAAACCTTCATACTATACTATGTAGTCCAAAATTTGACAACAATGCTTTACTATACAATGTCGTCCAACATTTGATCATTTTTGGAAAAAAAAAATTTGGTCCAAAATTTGACAAAAACGTCATACTATACTGTCGTTTTTTTTGTTTTTTTGTTTTCAAAAAAACGCATGCTAATGGGCCGAAATAGCTCAGTTTGGAGAGCGTCAGACTGAAGATCTGTAGGTCCCTGGTTCAATCCCGGGTTTCGGCAGCACATGTCTAAGGGCACGTAATCGTTGCATAGGTTTATATGCAACATGTGATGAAGTGCTATACAGTACAGAAAAAAAGTGCCAACTCGGACAAAAGTTGTTTAATGTTTTCCAAAATATGACAAAAACTTCATACTATACTATGTCGTCCAAAATTTGACAACAACGCTTTACTATACTATGTCGTCCAACATTTGATCGTTTTTGGAAAAAAAAGAATTGGGTCCAAAATTTGACAAAAACGTCATACTATACTATGTCGTTTTTTTTTGTTTTTTTGTTTTCAAAAAAATGCATTTTAACTGGCCGAAATAGCTCAGTTGGGAGAGCGTCAGACTGAAGATCTGAAGGTCCCTGGTTGAATCCCGGGTTTTGGCAGCACATGTAATTGTTGCATCGGTTTATATGCAACATGTGATAAAGTGCTATACTGTACAGAAAAAAAGTGCCAACTCGGACAAAAGTTGTTTAGTGTCGTCCAAAATGTCATACGATACTATGTCGTCCAAAATTTGACAACAACGCTTGACTAAACTATGTCCTCCAAGATTTGACAAAAATGCTATACAATACTATGTCGTCTGACATTTGACCATTTTTTTGAAAAAAAACAATTTGGTCCAAAAATTGACAAAAACGTCATACTATACTATGTCGT
>NC_139805.1:10323916-10488916 GCF_963457635.1 Microchirus variegatus
CCTTTTCTTCATTTACATCAGTCACATTTTCGTCTGCTGCCTGCCGATGATGGGCATGGCGAGGAGCGAGCTGCAGTCGTCCGCCACATGGTGCTTCATCGACTGGAGAACGCAAGACCCGGCGGCCGCCGCGTACTCCATCGTGTACGGCGCCGTGAGCCTGCTGCTCATCATGGGAACCATCGTGCTGAACCTGGCGGTGTGCGGAGCGCTGCTGCTGATGCGGCAGAGAACCGTGCAGCGGCCCGTTACCAGAGCCAGTGTCCGGCAGCGGTGGAAGGCTCTGTCCTCGGCCGCAGAGACGCAGATGATGGCGGTGCTGGTGACGACCTCCGTGGTGGTTCTGGCCTGTTCTGCACCGTTAGTGGTGAGTCAGTGAGGGGGACCGTTAACCAGACTGTCTGCTGTGGTTGTCCATCTATTCTAAAGAAGCAGCAGCAACTTTACGCATGAACAAAAAAAGGCATAACATTTTACTTTGGAATAATTTGAACATGCATTCTTTAATTTAAAATGTACAGACAGTTCACCTGCTGTCTGACTTCAAAACTTCAAATGTAACTTCAAGTTAAACTGTTTTTAAATATTATTTCACTATATTTCCTATCTGCGCACATTGCAGTTTGTCTTGCATTATACAACTAATTTATTTAAAACAATACAACATTTAATTGAATAAGAACAATGCAACTCTTTGTTTTCTGTGTGTTCATCTGTGTATTACTCACTGTGGCTTACTCACCCATTCAATACAATTTATTGAATGGGTGAGGGGATATTTCCATTCTTTTCGTATTCGTTTTAACTACAACATTAACTGTGAGTTTAACTTCTGAAAACTAAATAATGTCCAAAATGTAAACTTAATGTCCAATAATTTTAGATGATATGAGAAACGACAATATCACAGTGGGGTTATCATATTTCTCAGAGAAGATTCCAAAAATAAATCAATAATAATTATTTCAGATTAGAAAATTAAAATGCATTAGGTGTCTGAAGCTTTTGTTAAAAAAAAGCAAAAGAAAAATGCACTCAAAAAGTTATGATAAACACATTTTAAAAACTATGGAAACACATACATGGATTAAGTTCACTAAAAAAAAGAAAAACTTATGTTCAAGTGTTATTGATCCAGTAACAACTGGTCTAATAAATGATAGTTAAATGGTAAATGTGCTTTGTATTTGTCTTGATGACCACTCAAATGTCACTCACCCATTCACATTCATTCATACAGCACATCTACACTATATGTGGTGCATTTTCACATTTATCACATCTGTCATGTTCATCACCATCAGCCTCCAAGTGTTTTGCTCAGAGACTTATTCACTTGTAAATGATAGGAACAGGGGATTGAACCCTAACTTTCTGCTTGGAAGATGACTCCCTCTACCGCTGAGCCACAGCAGCAACGCTCTTCACATTTAGAGGCAGTTGGATTTAACTTGTTAACTTAAAACGTAATTTAAGTAAGCGAGAATTCTTCATAACACGATCAATTTTCATGGATACATCTGGAAAGTGTTGATAAACCTCATTTGAGAAGCACTGAGTTGAATAAATGTAAGCTTAGACTTTCTGATACCTGATAATGAGGAGGAACCATCTGCAGGCAACATTACACATTCCTCTTACAGCATATTACACATATTTTCTAACTTTGTTTATCCATAGTTACGTGTGATAGTTTTGCCTGTTTTCTTTTCTTATCTGAAAATACTTGAGGGACACTTGTGTTTTTTTGTTTGTTTGTTTTTTAACAGACAGTATTCAAATAAAGTTCTGAGAATATGTAGAGCTGAAAATAAATCAGCTGGATTTATGATCATCTGTTTGATGTTTTTTTTTGTTCCCTCAGTTCATATTAGCTTAGCTATTGACCATAATTATGTCATATAGCTGCAACTTCTGAACTTTTCTTTTCATGATCTATTAATCGAGTAAACGTTTGGTCCACAAAATGTCAGAAAATGTGACCAGTGTTTCTCAAACCTAGAAAAAACATAATATTCACATTTAAGAAGCTGAGAAATCTGATAACTTAACTTCAATCAACTTTCAAAATAGTGATCGATTAATGAAGTAACTGTTTCAACCCTAATATATATCCACGGTAAACCATCTACAAAACTTCTATGTACACTATGATACACTGTGATAATGACTTATTTTATTATCCTTTAGGTTCGAGTTTTTGCCAACAGCTTCAAGATGAAAACTGACCCCAAAGCTGACCTGGCAGCGATCAGGATTGCCTCGGTTAATCCCATCCTCGACCCCTGGATCTACATCCTCCTCAGGAGGTCTCTGTTCCGGCGGCTGCTCAGTTTATCCAGACGGAGCAGCAGCGCCTCCTCGTCACCACAGAGGAATCTGTTTTATCCTGACATCATGAGGGACAGCCACGTGTTCACGCAGTTAATGTGCAGCACAAACATCATCACTCAGCTTCCTGCCACTGTCAAATTCACGCCATGCAACACAGAAAGCCTCCAGCAGACTTCACACACGGCAGACTGACGGCGCGTTTGACATGAGCGAACGTTTGCCGCGCGTTGCAGCCATGCAGACTCCGAGCCTGTGGTGAGATGGAAACACAGAGAGGACAGAGCTGGACAGAGCTGCTGCAGGATCTCGTATGCAGGACCTGTGGCCTGGTGTCAACACAGCAGTTGGCCCTTTTCGACCCTGATCACTCCCAGCAGCAGAGTCTCTGAGTCTCTAATCACTTTAAGCTGGGGACATACTACAAGATCAACAGTTGGACAGAGTCTGCACCAGTCAGCACTAGTTGGGGATATAAATCTGTTTATGTGAGGGTAACAGACCCGACCTGTTTGTATTTTTGGACACAACTGGGTAATACTGTACTGATTACTGACCCAACTGCAAACACATGGAAAAGGTGGAGGTGGGACACAGGAAATGGTGTTAGAAGAAAAAGAAAGACAAGAGGAAGTAGCAGGAATATCGAAACAACAATGGCGATTTTGTTTGTTTACCCTTTAAACCAGGGGGCTCCAACTTAAACGAACATGGGGGCCAACGAGCATCTAGTAGGGGTCCAATTAAGTGAAAGATATGTTGGGGAAAAAGCAACTATGGAGTAGTGATGGGCGATATGATCTTAAAATGATATATACTTCACAGAATTTCAAAATAAAAGTGTCAGCAAGTGGTGGGCCACATGAAATGGATTGGAGGCGCGCATGTGGCACGTTGGCCGGGCGTTTGATACCCCTGCTTTAAACTGTTGCTCTCGTAGACATGGTCACTCTGACGAGAGTGTGATGCGCTGCAATCCCTCATCAGGTGCAGTCGTTAAATATGTTCTCCCTAGTCTTTTAATCGTCATAAAATAAATCTGCTGAAACCAGTCAGTTAGTGTGAACTCCAAGTCTTTTCAAAAACAGTGACGACTCTGAAAGTTGTGTCTTGTGTCCCCAGCTTTAGTCACGCCGGGGCCACACTGACTCTGTCCATGTAAACAGACCAAGCAGTGGTAGCTAGCGTTAGCCAGTAGCGGTGGGACAGTATGTTCAAAAGCTCAAACTCAGCACCTACTCAGGGTTACTTTGTCAGAACCTACAGTTAGTAGTAATAGTTTTCTGTAGGTCTACGTAAACTACATACACAGAAAATAAATACTTTAGTAGGACCGTTAACATTTGTTGTAGAAATGCCAATACTTTAGCTTCAAGCTACATAGGCTAACTGCTAGCACTTACCTGTGTAACAGATAAGAGGACACCTTCATCCCATTCTCTCCCTCAGTGCTTGTCCCTTTTTTTCCACTTAGCATCATTTAGCTTCACTAAACAGGCAATCATATCTTTGGGGTTGTCATGTCCACTATGTCCATTACTGCACTTTCTGATACCTGTGCAGCTGTAGCCAGAGTGTCCCGCCCCCTCGCTGTGATTGGCTGGAGGATATAAACATACTGGTCAAACTCCGCCTAGATACTTCCTGAGAAGAGAAAACAAGGTTAATGAGTATGCAGAGGGGAAAAAAACACCCACTAATTAATAATGATTGACAGTGTTTAATTTTAAATTAACATAATATTAGGACAATTAAATAGAAACAGAGGCTCATTCTGAAGACTGATTATTTGTAACCTTGATTGCTGCTCACCTTGTTGTTGTCCTGTCCTGTAGCTCCTGCACGATGATCAAGAGCTCAGTTTATTTCTGAGGCCTTGTGGGTTTTTAAGTGACCTGTGAAACCATACAAATGACACTTGAATGTAATACGATTTTCTCGGCATTGAAATGTTGAAATTGAAATAAACCTGATATCATAAACCAGGCATGCTAATCGCCATCCACAGCAGTCAGTATTAACTCGTGTAATTGTGGCACACCCACCATCCAAAAGTGAAAAGTGAAATTGTGGCGCAGCATCTGTTTGGGAGGTCCACTGTTTTAAACCATGTGTTCTGGTATTTCTGTAAGGTGTGGCGCTGGGAAAATCCTCAGGAGAGAGATTTGTGCATTAAGGTCTGGGACATTTCAAACTCTGGTTTGAGTTGAATAATAATAATAATAAAAAAACTGGCTGAATTCTTAAGCTGCTCTTCCTTTTTTTTCCTTTATTAAAGATTCTTATCTGCTGCCTTAAACCTCTCTTACTTACTGACTCTACCTTACACTGAGTCAGGTATAGTAGATGTTTCTTTACAGAAAACATTGGAGATTATTAGAAGATAAACAAGATTTAAGTGTCACCAGGAACATATAAATCTTTAAAGAGCACATTTTTAATTCTCCATCACAATATCAACATCCGCATCACATCAAAGACAGTCTTTCTACTTTCACAAAAACCCTCACTGGTGTTTGATTGTCCTATAAGAGCATAATGTCACTTCTTATCTCATTAACTTCTATTATTAATTAATCTCATGTCACTAATGTGACGTCAGGGTCTTCAACAACATACTTGAATCTGAAAATGATGTAGGTTTATGATCATGGTCATTCATGTTTTATAATTGTGCCAAATAAAATAAAACCAATGGGAAATGCATGTGTATTGTTTTGACCACTAGGGGGCAGAAAGAGTTTAATACAAGCTGATAGGGATCATTGACAACTGTAAATCCATACACACAAATCAGTATTTCATCATCTTATAGTGATGTATGTTAGTCCATTCTTTAAAGGGCTCTGTCCAGAATTCTGCTGGACTTAGTTCATACACCACTGTCAGATGTACACGTTCATACTGAACCACAGGACTGATTCAATGAAAACATACTATTAATTATGGTAATAGCAGTAAAATCAAAAGCCCAATAAAAATATTATAGCACTGATTATTTCAATAAAATTTCCTTCTGGCTTTTAGTTGCATTTAATTTTGAAGACAAGACATATTCACTTATACAGGCATGATATAAAAGACACATTTCAGTAATCCATGATGCTTTTATTCCCTCCCCCTTACATTTAAAAATAGCATTTACTAAAATATAAGTGGACATGAAGAGTGTGCCAAGCTGCACTTCTGTACATTTTTAAACCTTGACACCATAAATAAGTCTATAAACAGTGGTGAAGTAAAAATTATGTCTCAAGACCCATTAAAAGACAGACACACACAAAACCAAACAGTTGTACAGGTTTTACAAAGTTGTACTCTCTTTCTTCACTCATTAGAGTTTTGCATCCTTACAGATAAGAGCCATCATCCCAACTCAGTTTAGTTCACGGTACAGAAACGCACGACCAGCAACATGCTGAAGAACAAACTCAGAGGGAAATTCATAAAGTGTCAAACGCGTTGGCATTTATAAATGTGGCATCTTGTAAAGGAGGCCTCCAAAAACTCACTCATGTCTTTGGCAACATGAGAAAAAGACAACAAGAAAACAAAACTCCAGGAGATTAAAACATGAGCTGCGACAGTGTGATTAACCGCTAAAGTTTTCAGTGTACCAATTTCTACTAATATTCCCATTTTCCCCAAATCACTAAAAGGTTTATAGATGAGCACTTAAGTTGCTTTTACATCCAAAAGTCAAGACTTGACTACAACATTTTGGTAAATGAGTGCAAACTCTGAGGTGCAGTTTGCACACGAGTATTACATTCCTACACCATGAAAGCACAGTTTCAGTTTGACTGGATGTCCAAAGTCCTGCTATTTGAATCACATCACAGATTCTCAAGCAGACTCAGAATGCAGATTCATTCATTTACTTATTGAATTATGAATCAACTCTGCATTATGTGAATTCACTCCGGGCTACACAGCTGCTTCTCATGTGCACGACATATTAACTGGTTTGATATGCAAATAAAGGACAGTTCTAGTTATTACAATATGCATCTCTATATTTATAAAAAAAAAAAAAAAAAATCCCAATTACTGGCCCATGTTCAATCTGATAATTAGAACACGTATGCCCATCCCAGCTCATTGTGACACTGCATCATATTTCCAGTATACTTTCTAATTTAATGCAACTCCACAGCCTCAAAAGTGCTCAACTGTCAACAAGTACATAACTGTACCAGCAGTCCCTACAAAATGGACATTTGAGAAGTTATTATGTTAGGCTGTTAAAACTCACAACGTCACATCATTCATGTGTTTAAAAACAAAAGATAGAACATGAACGAACCATGGACTTGGAAGTAAAGCTGAAAAAAACAAGATTACAGTCGACAAATGGCATGTTAACCCCGCTGAAATATTAAAACTGTATTGATTTAAATGCAAAGATAGTTAAATTACCAAAAAAGATTATAAAAAAACAAACCTTTATATTGCTGCAGTGAGATGCTTAAGAGTCCATTAGAGAGAATAGAAGCATTCGTGCCAAGAGAGAAACAAGCAAGAGACATTTCCTGAAATAAATAATTCAAAGAGTAAAAAAAAGGTATTAATGATCATCAGTATAAATCAATAATGATAATCAAGCTTCAGGTGGACTTGAAATTACAGCTGAGTCTCAAATTGCACAAACCAAAACTTTGATTTCATGCAGGTCTTATTTAAAGTCAGCATCTGACAGCAAACCATACGAAGAACAACACACTTAGATGTTTCATGTTGTGCAAAGTTGACAATGGCCTCTGTTGAAAAAACACAAAAAAAATAAACATGATAGAGCAGCTTTGGTTCAGGCTGAAAAAAATCACCTGACAGGAGAGAACGATCCTACTCATTCTGAGAAGCTTCACAGATCAATACGACTAATCAATTTTGTTTTATTTATTTAAAAAAAAAAAACAACAACTATGCATTGCATTAAAATAGACTCTTTCACTACAAACCATGAGTGAAATAATTCATTTTAACATCCCTATGATATTTTACATAGTTAGACTCAAAGAAAGATGAAAACATCATGCATGCATGATGACGGTCACATGAAACAGCGGAAACATACAGAATGATGAAGCATCATACTGTTTTTTCACCATTTATGCTCCACAACAGCAAATGCTTGTTACTATCATGAACAGTGTGTGTGAATGTGCGGCTTTGTGAAACAATTTCAGAAAGGCACGTTTTCAACAGTGGCAGTTAAAAACTAGTCTGACTGCATTTTTTTTTTTTTTACAGATTTTACAGAGTGACAGGTTTAGAGCGAGTGTTTTTCTTCATCAGGCACTTTTTTTTTTGTTTCCGAGCACCCACGTTCCTTGCACCAGATCCTGTATCACTTTGCCTGTCGGCACCAAACAAAGTAGAGAGCAGGCTGATGGGAATGTCCTGAGATTTTCAGGGCGTGTTAATCATACACCAAAGCATTTAGAGATTTAAAATGTGAACTTGTGATGTTACAAAATAAAAAATAAAAAATCAGAGGCGGCCCCCCGTTCAGACCTGGTATTAAACATCCGCCCTGAGTGATCCGATCACACACAGGCAGCAGTCTGAATGAAGTCTGAATGAATCTGTCCTGAATGGATCCTCAGGTCGGTCACAAAAACCACATTGAGAGGATGACTGCAGTCCTGAGCAGAGCAATCTGTCCTCAGGAAGCTTTATAGAACTACTCCTCCACTGATGTCCTTACTGTAGTTCCACTGTATTTTTTTTTTCTGATCATGCTATTTCTCTAAAGGTTAAAATGTAGTGCTGTCAAACGTTAATGCTTCAACGGCGTTTAACGGCGTCAACGGTAACGCACAACACGTTCCATGGTGACTGAAAAAAGACGCGCGGATTGTTAAAATTAACTGTCAAGTAACGCTAAACTTTAAAAACAGAGGCGCACATACCCAGTTCACAGGTACAGGTTATTTGTAGCGCTGCTCTTTTCCTTTAATGAACACACCACTCCAGTTCGACTGTAGGAGCGCTAACGGCACTAAAAGGAGCTAATGCAGCTAACAGGTAAACAGTGCCTGGACTCCGGTGTTGTGGCGCGTAAACATGACATGTCATACGTATCTATTTCCGGTTAGTCGTCATGGAAACGTGTCATGCATTAAGGAGCATTAACCTTTTGCACAGCACTATTAAAATGTAATCTCATGTTACAGCAGCACACTCACTCGGCTCATCCTTACTTTTTTTGTCCCCTCACAGAAACAAACATCGACAGCGAACTTAGTTGTACAGTAAAAAAAAACAACACATTTTGTGGTGAGTTACAGAGACTCGTCAGTTTGTATTTGAGCACAGCGTGGCTAAAGACAGATCCAATCTCATGTGGTCACAAAGCAGGAGATGCATCCAAGACGCCAGGTGTGAACTTAACTCTGTCCACTTGTGATTGGATGTCTCACGACTGATGTTAATACCAAGTCCAAACGGAGCCAGAAAATCACAGACAGTGGGATTTTGTCCTCTGAAAATTATGAATGAATGTGGAAAAAAAAATTTTTTAGCAACTCATTTAATAGTTGGCACTGAGCTCACTCAGCCTGATCAAATATAAAAAGAAAATCTACAAAAAGTGACTGTTGCCTGAAATCTTTCACAGTCCTCATTCAAATCCCATCTGCCTTTTAAAATGTGTTTTGCCCTCAGATCCAGACAAATGCCTCATGAAGAAAAATGACAGTATGAAGCATGAAATGCTGGCATCACACTCTTGTTTGGGTGTCATAACCTAAAAAGTATAATTACAGCTCACATCCCTGCAAATGAAAATAAAATCCAAAACACTGACTGGGTTGGGTTGTGAAACAAAACTTTGTAGACATTTCCAAACATTGAATTACCATTCCTGCTAAAGGCGCCTGATAAAAATGATAAACTGTCCCCCACAGTCAGTACCCAAGTAATAAATGGACAGTTTAAATAAATGAAGTTTCTTCCCGTCAGAACAAACAGCACTTGCCTTCAGTCTCGAGTGTGAAGCAGGGTGAAGGGAGGGCTGCTACACACACACACACAGTAATGTCGATGACGGCAACTCAGCGTGACGACAGACTCCTCCTTTCACACCACGTACTGGTGGTTGCTGCTGTAGTTTGACGTGTAGGCCTGCCGGCTGTACTGAAAGTGGTCAGTCAGCACGTTGTTCCGACTGTGCTGCTGCTCTAACCCATGGGGAAAAGGCACTGACCCGTTGCCCTGGATCTTCTCCAGTGCTGGGTTGTCGAAGGACACCAGGTCCTGCTTGGCGCTCGGCAGTAGCTTCTTCTGCTTGTTTGCATCGTACTTGGCCTGTAAGCAGAGGAGAATACGATTTTTAAAAATGTTTCCTATGCCACTTTGCTGTGGCTGTCACCCAAGTAGCTTTCACCAAAGGGATACATAACAATAACAACACAATTATTTACTTCCAAGTCAATGGCAAGTGGCTGCAAGTTGGACAGAGTGTTAGTGACATGGGAGGATATTTTGGAATGAAAGTGAAGTCAATCACACACACGCCTATCACAGTTATGTAGCCTTAGTTTGTTGCACAATATCTGTGATTGATTGAAGATGTTTAGTTTGAGGGCCACTGCAAAAAGCTCCTGGTTCAACATGGAGCCTCTGATCCAGGTCCTGAAGTAAATATGAAAGGCTCAGTCTGGGGTAATAAAAAACAGCAGCTCATACAGTCAGGTGATAAAACACCTATGAAATGAATATAATTAGTTTATCTTCAACTTCTGCCAAATTAAAATAATTACACCTAAATTTGGCACACTGAACCTTTGAGGATTCTGCAGGAAATGTATTTTTTTCCAAAGAATGAGGTGTCAAATAATTGAATATATGGTTTTATTTATTCGTTTGTTGTGTTTTTATGCATGACTGACTGCTGGGAAAGGGGTGAGAAAGTACCTGGGGGTCTAAACCAAGAAAAATAACTTGAATTCGAAAGCATTCTCCTTCATTTTTAGCAGAGAAAGTTAAGAAAGCCCCATAATGTTGCCTCAGAATAACAACCTTAATCTTAGCACCCCCCGGTTATCTTACACACAGGTTCAGTTGGCAGCTGTATTCAAAGCACCACCAGCTAGCAGACTGGAATAGTTATAAGCAGATCATTTAACCCTTTGCTATCCAAAATACAAGATAAACATTTTGTTTATGTTTCCCCTCGTAATAACGATCCTTAGAAGTACCTGTGAGAACCCAGGGAAACTCACCTTGTTGTAAAGAAAAACCCCAACTATTGCTGTCATCATACCCATGACATTGGTGAGGGTGACTGGATTGCGCAGCATCAGGAGCGAGATGCTGATGACCATGATTCTCTTGGTGGCGTTGGCGACAGCGTAGCTGAGCGGGCTGACGAGGTTGAGCACGCTGAAGGCGATGACGTTCTGGGCGAAGTTGCAGAAGCCGCTGATGAGCAGGAGAACAAAAGTACCTGACCACCCAGAGATCTCAGACTGGGGGCAAAACAAAAAAACACAGGGAGGTTAATGTGTTTATCAGGTCATTCATAATCTATGCTTCAAGTCAAATCCTGCTGAAGTCCCTTATGATTATTAATTATTAATTATTAAATCAAGTATTAATGTTTCTAAGATGTCTATATACAGTCAAATAACACAATGATAGGTTCACTCATGTTATTGACGTGAAAGACAAATGTGAGCCTGCGAATGTCTCATCAAGAAACACACGATTCACAATCAACATGAGATGTTAGACAGTGACGTCTGTATTTTCAGCTCACCAGGTCTCCATTGACAAGAAACACAGAGAGATCTACAAGAACCCAAGTGGGCACCATGAACATCACTGCATTAAAGCCCAGGATTTTTAGGAGCCTTAGGTGGTGGATCCGTGTGTCGTGCAGCACCTTTAGAGACAAATAAAACAACATACATGTGAATTAGAAAGTCCAACCATCCATCTTCTACTGCTTTATCCTGCACATGACGATCACAGGGATTGCTGGTGCCAATCTCAACTGACATAGGGTGAAATAGACTGTCCACTCTCACACTCACACCTATGCTCAATTTAGAGTGTCCAATTTGCCAAATCTGCATGTTTTTGGACTGTGGGAGGAAACCAGAGAACCCGGAGAAAAAACATACACACACAGGGATAACACACAAACTCAAATTTGCACTAGAACCGGATTTAAAAAAAGTAGTGCTATCAAACGATTAAAATATTTAATCGCATTATTTATCGCATTTAATCGCTAGTTAACTATGATAACATTTTTATCTATTCTAAATGTCCCTTGATTTCTTTTGTACCATTATTTTTCCTCATTTTAATACTCGTATCAACATAGAAAAGTGGATTGGCTTGCTTTGTGTAAATGTTATTTGCATATTTTGGCATATACTGTAGTGTAGGGCTGAACAATTAATCGAAATTTATCTAAATTGCAATACAGCTTACTGCAATTTCAAGAAGCAAAATGCATAATATAATATTTGTTCAAGACAAAATATAATTTTAGATGAATTATTATTACACATCTTATTCCACAAACTGAACCACTCTGGCAGACACACACTGGCAGACAGTGTGTGTGTGTGAGAGGAGCTATGCATGTGTGTGTGCTGTTGGAGGTACGAGAAGTTTGCGTCATGTGATGTCAGCGAAGCAGGAAGTAATGTGTTCCGTGTGTTTACATTAGCGAGCTGCAGGTGAGTCACTCTGCATATTTTTGAGTTATTCCTTTATTGTGAGAGCTGCACAATAATAACAGAGGCTGTGAATCACCCCACAGTTCTGTGAATAAAGAGCCGTTGTTTAACGCAGACGAAGTCCTGTGGTTTAATGTGTTGTTGCCGTAACGAGCTAATCCGAGCTGAAGGAGCTAGCGGAGAAGCGCACAGCGCTCTTTGGTTGGGTCGCGCAGCGTGTCTGATGTTTTGTTTCCGGTCTATCTAGATCTGGTGTAGTGTTGTAGTTCTAACGTTACTAGTTGAGGCAACAGCATGTGAAAAAAACTACAAAGTTTGCTCAGCCAAAAATAGCGTTAATCGCTCGATAAAAAAATGTACGCCGTTAAAGTGGGTTCCCGTTAGCGCGTTAACTAACGCTTTCAACTGAAAGCTGATTTTGTTTTTTCTCTTTATCAACCCAGACCAATTTTAACCAGCATCCTCCCAACACTCTGCTAACTGTTACCAGCATGAGGATTTAAAAAAGTACCTTTTTGGAGAAGATGTTCTGCAGAGAGAAGCAGAGTGTGGCAGCCAGAGCACTGATTAATCCTGAAACATCGAAGGACAGCTCAGTCGCTGTGGCCAGCAGCACTCCACCAATGATGGGGATGAGTGACACGTACACCTGCAACAAGGACCGCACAGAGACAGAGACAGAGAGGGCAGAGTCAGCAAGAAGAAAAGACACTCAGTCGACTGATGGTTACAGGTCTAATCCATAATGACAAATATACTCACTAAGTGCAGAGTACATTCTAAAATAAGTCAAAGTCAACATTTGTAAGGTCATCTCAACGTGTGACCTCAACAGCTGTCCACTTAAAATGTTCATGTTGCAGAACATTATATCGCATTGTCATGGACATTTTATTTTGTGTACATAAAATGTAATTTTAAAATGTCTACAAACTCTACAAATGCGTTTTGTGACCACAATATAATCGGTTGACCTAAGAGTTGCACTGAATGTTTGTGCTGCATATAAAGGAAAGACATCGAAGTGTTCTGCAACCATGAACTTTAACAGAAGCCTCGGTTAATTTGACAGAGGTCTCATTTTCTGTCCTATTTCCGTTGTCCTGAAAGAGTCGAGTACTAGAGGAAAAATACATAATAAGGCATTCATTTTATTACATCCGCCTCTACTGCCGAGTGCAACCTCAGATGACATGTTATCATGGTATTAAAGATCAATTACTGTTGACACAATATAGGTGTTACTTATATTTCAGCATTCTGCCTGATGTAATTCTATTATAATCTTACAGAAGTACATTTACTCAATGTATTTCATGACAGGGACTTGGCGTGATTCACCAGTTAATCTAACATAAATTCCTCTAGTGATATTTTTCCTAATGCCCATGGGCTGATATCAAAGTCATTACATTGTGTTTCCGCAATTGTAGTTCTCATATAACCCTTTCAGTCACTTGCACACTGCATGACATTACATTATGTATGAGAAGTGCAAATAAACAGAAAACCAGTTGACTCCTAATAACAAGTGGGAGAATTTGGATGGTTAACCAGGTGAAAGAGGCTGGTTTATGCCATCCTTCCTGCATGAGGGACAGAATCCCCTGCAGATGACTGTAACGTGAGCAGCAGTACTGACTCAGTGCTGTGCCACATCATCACCACAGAGTCTCGAACACTTGCAACAGAGCAGGCCCTTGTGTCATGTGGGCTGTGTAGAACCTACTCACCTTTACGGTTTGCTTCTCTTTCATGATAATTCTTGACAGCAGGACAACCCATATAGGCATTGTAGCTTTGACTGTGACAGAAACAGATACAAAACAGCGTGTCAGTTTTCATGTTTCAGTCGAGCTGAAAAGACTGAGGTTAGGATTACAAAATGCTGATATGTTAGATTGAGGCCCATGCCTCTGTCAGTCACTAAATTTGTCTTCATATACAATTGCTGGGCTGTAAAAGTACCTTCACAGAGTGACGTGCTATTACAGCTTGTTTACTCTGGTGTGTCTGACAATAAACCGTCAATTCATCCTAGAGAGGGATAAAGTCAGCTGACACATGAGACTTAATGCCTTAGAAAAAAAAACAATAACAGATTAAGTCATATTTAATGATGACTTATTTTTAAGTTTATTGACATGACTTCAGTTAGGACATAATGTTATTGTAAATAAACCTATGTATTAAAAAGCTTTAACAAAAACTGACAATGTACTATATTCAGTTACTTGTTATGTACTTAAGTATTCTGGTTCTATATGGAGAGGTTTTAGCTTACCGTCATGTTTAAGAGAGATGTAGTACGCTAAGAAGATGATACTATTTCTAATTTGTACTGAAAGGTGTCATATTCATTCTGCATGTTCAGGACTGTAACTTACAGTACATTTTAGCACTGTAATGTAAATATAATATATTTGTATACTATATTATAAGATTACTATTATATTTTCAGCAGTATACCAGTGTAAATAATGACTTAGTGGATGTATACAATGTTATTACATTGCCTATTTAGTGTTAATTTCATTATTCTCACACTCATCCCTTTTTTCCTTTCACTTGCATGTATCTATTAGTCACGTTTAAGCTCTTTAGCCTTTACTGTGTACTGTGTATTTTCACCTATTGTACATTAGTCCGTGTTGATCTTGTTCCAGTACAATAACAATAATATTCCCCTTTTTCAACAGATGTCAGTCAACTTTATTGTATGGTGTGCAAAAACATATTTAACCAATACAGATGATTTTGATCTGATTTGATTTTGTTGTTGTGAAGTAAATGAGTGCATTCCTTATTCTGTAACTCAATATATGCACTAAAGCAGACATTTCTACATGTTTTAGAGGAAAATCACAGATGCCATGTGATACCATGAACGATGGTTCCATTCTGTTCGACTAAGTCAGTAAAGTGGGACAGTGAGCCAGAATAAACCCCAATACTGAGGCAGCTAAATGATTATCTTCATCTGTACTTTCCCTACTGTAACCTGTCAAAATATCTGCTAAAGAAAGAGCACTAGACAATCAAACAGTCTGATTCTTATACTCCTTATAGCAGGATGACGCTTCAAAACTGAGTGAATCTTGTAAGATGTGCAGCTAGGTTGGAGATTGTGTTATTGAATTACACAGCAGGCAAGATAACAACAGTTCACCTTTTTCTTATTAGGAGAAATCAGTTACACAAGGAGCTCACATGTGTCTTACCTGAGATTTAAGTTAATACAAGACAAATTGGAAAACAGAGTTTCCTACAATTTTCACACAGGGATACACTTTTTTCGTGACCCAATTAACAAAATCACATTTCTAGACTAGACTAGACTTACTGTAATACTTACAGTAATATTTTTGAATAGCTAAACCAGACATTTCCTGGAGATGTAGGTTTCATAACTGAATCGGAATGTCATGTACACTCATGTACACAAGAAGTCAAAAAAATATATTGTGGGATATTTTGAAGGATTGTTCATGTAGGCATCACGTATTTGGACATCTCAGACATTTAAGTTCTAGGTTCAATTGTCATATTAAAATATCAATATTTTAGTTGTGTGGGGTCAATGTGTAGTTTATCATTAATAGGAACACAGTGGAAAGCTACAATACTACCACATTGTTGACGTTATTTACACTTCTGTTCAATATGGTCACAATGCGTCTCCAACCACATTGTATTTACTACAAGTGGTCAGTCTGATTCTAATTCAGTGACAGAAAACACATTTTAATGCCAAGTGTAAATGGGGCCAAAGAAATCAAAGTGTGTACTGAGGTGCAGAAACGTTTCTTTAGAGGTACAATTTTAAAAAGGTACAGTGCTTGTACCATGATAGGGTACAACTGAAGCGACAAAGCATTTGTACCTTTACATGTACAGTCTCATACTTTAATTTCTTAGTGTGCAGTTGGTACTGATTGGTATGAACATGGTACTAAACAAAACAGATACTGTAAGTGGGATATGGAATGTTTGTTAAAATGACCTGTTCAGGTGCTGTCCATTAACATGCAAGTTTGTGTTTTTAATTATACGATAATTCTATTTATAATTAAAGAAGCAACAAATCAACAAATAGACATTTTCCCATTCTGATCGCTGTAGAAGACAGCTACTTACAACAGGTGACGTTTTTTGGTGAATATTTTAAATATTTCATTTCATACCGTGTCAACATAATGGCAGATATCAACAAAACTTCACCTGTAGTGAGTAGCTGCCTACCATTGGCAACTACTACAGCAATCAGAATGGGAAAATGTCTATTTGTTGATTGAGAAAATGTCATTCGAAAACGAATATCAAACCTCCTGCTAGCTTATGCACGCTCCTCCGAGCTCCTGCGACTGTGTTTTACTGAGTAACAACACACAGCAGGTTCACTAATAATGGTCCTTCCCCCTCACGTCACAACTGCATTCATTAACTACGTTAGCTAGCTTTCAGCAACCCCGGTAGTTCATCTAACGGAGCATTAGAAACGGTGAATGTGTGTTTCGAAGCTCAGCGGTGAGTGCATTAATGTTTCACATCATTACGCCATCACAGCACCGAGGCCACAAACGACTTCACTGTCGGTTTCACCGAATTGTTCCGAGTTAGCCACAAGGCTAATAAGCTAACGCCAGCTGACGACAGGTCACCACAGTCGACACGCTCACCCCGTCACTGTCAAAAAAGCCACTGTACTCACCCGTGTGCGCATATGAGACCGGAACCTTCCATATGCTGAAATGAGCCGACACTGATGCGAAGTATTTCCCGAAGGCTAGAGGCAGGATGTACCAGCGGTAGTAACTGCTCGGCAGTTCTGTTTTGGGGACTCCCCATGCTCGCAGGAGCGGCGGAAGGAAGACGACGATAGAGATGATGTGGAACAGAGAGACGGTGACCGGGTACGGGAACCCGTTCAGGATGATCTTGTTGACAATGTTCCCCCCCGAGCTGACGGTGTACCAGCACACACACAACGAAACGATCCGGATCCCTTCCCTGACCGGGATCCCCTCCACCGCAGCCATCTTCCAGTTGGAGGAGTGACGAGTCACCGGAGGTGTGCGTGTGGCGGCACCGGGGGAGGGACGGCTGCCCTGCTCAAGTTCCCCTCACACTACCGCAGCCAATGAGACCCTGTTTCCGGTCTCTGCCTTCAAAATAAAAGACAGACTTAAAATGACAAGATTGATCAGTCCCTGTGTTCATCTGTCGCCACTCGTCCCCAACGTTCAACTGTTACTGCGCTCACAAGAACCTGCTCTTTACTGTCAACTTGTTTGCACTTAAACAACTATTTTACTTTGATGTATTGTGTGTAACCCTTTCCTTTATCTGTGATATTTATTTAGACGTGTGCTACTAAACGAGACCTGAGCTCAATGGGTCTCTTATCAGGTTAAATAAAGGTTAAACATACATATAAATAAATGAATAAACTAACTAAACTATTTAAATGCACCAAAACACCTTGTCATATTCCTTGTATATATAGAGTACTTGGCAATAAATACCCGTTCTGATTCTGACTCTGAAAAAATGGCACTATTAAGAGTGGCACATCTTGTACTTCTGTAAATATTTATTTCAATGAAAAATTTAAAACTAGAAAAATAAAAGAATAACAAGTCTTTCAAAAAGGACACTAATCCGATCAGAAGGCAAAGGGCAAGGTGCCACAGCATGTGTCTATTCTTTTCATATACTTGTTTATCACTTTAATATCTGCTTTCTTTCAACTGTTCAGTATTCCTTGTATATAATGTTCTAGTCAGAGGCGATTCTAGAGTCTGTAGGGGCCCTAAGCAAAAATTCCCAGGGGGCCCTTCCAACCAGTGTTCATCACCATTATGTTATGAATAATCTGACGCAAACGAAAAAAGTATGAGTTGCCTTGCCTGTTCACAAGCTGTGCGTCTGGTTCTAGTCTTCTGTTGCTTCTTTGAGAGGTGGATTTCTCCCTTCATATTAGAACCAAATGATCAAATCCACCCTAATTTTAGCATCAGAGGATACATTCTATGACAAAAAACAAGATGATCAAAACCGTGGTAATGTTTTCAAGTGTGATGGGTATCCTGGTAGTAATTAATCAATATTTGTTACTTTGATTTACACAGACCACTAATCTGCAGGATTTCTTCTAAGCACTTTGAGAGACAGCAACCAGGAACAGTTCCCTTTTTTATGTATTTATTATTAACACATATCAAAATTGTGTCCATTAAAGGACTAAGTAGCAAGACATTCTCTCTCTGCATTTGACTGAACACACATGTCTAATTTCTGTACGTTCACTATGGCTCTGTCTTCGGGGAAAACAACAGTTTCATAAGGCAAACATATCTAATAAAATGCCTTTAACTGTTGCATCCAGCATGTCAGTTTATATTTCAGTTCGTCTAACAATACAAAAAATGCAAAATTGAAGCATAACCTGCTTTGCCATTTCAAGTAATATTGTACATATTAAATACACAGTAAAGGGAGAAGGCAAGTACAATATGAGAGAAGTTCACATTATGAAAATGTTTAATCTTAGGGAGTTTTTTTGTTTAGTTTTTCTGTAAAAGTAAGGTTAGGGTATCAGCAGAAAAAGTCTGGAATGTAGTTGCTGGATCACTTATCAAACATTCAGAAACCTGGTTTTATTCCAGACAGACGTATGGCAGTATGTTCAACCTGCTCTCATCTCCATGCAGGTCTAAAGAGATGCACTGTGACCAATCGTACCAGTTGCCCTTTGTGTCATAGCAGCCATTAACTCCCGGCCAGTGTTGTGTGTGTAGTCTGCCGAGGTCTTCATTATCGATCTCTCGGCTAACCCCAGGTAAATCCTTGGCTGGTGTTTCTGGTGTCAACGTGTGTGTTTTCTTGGTGTCTTTTCTTTGGTGTTCCTGTGTTTTTAAGAACTCCGTCATGAAAAAATGTGCACCGGGAGTGTAGGCACCCGACAATGTCAGCACACTGCTTTGGTGTCTAAGGTAAGATTGGATCCTTTCGCTCCTTGACAGCTCTTTCCAGTCATTGTGCTGTAAGGGACTAGAAGGAACTGATGAATTCAGCTGTTCTGTACACTGAGGTTCATGTCTGTCCCCCGGATTGACTGCTTTCTCCAGGCATGCTTCCTTAGGAAGGGAATGCTTGATCTTCCCTGACACAGGGTCAAATAACAGTTTCCTATCTTTTAACCTGACTGGTTTTGTGCCATCTTCTACAGTGTGCACATCTAACTTTACCATAGGCCTGCATTTCTGTCGTTTTGCTTTCCCTGTATTGCTAAAAGGACCATTGTCTTCTACACCTACTTTATTGGACACATTTGGAAGCCTGCTTTGAGAGTCCACATCTGCAGACTGTGAGCGATCACAACCCTGAGTGCCAACATTGAAAGTTTGAGTAGAAGGCTCCAGCCCAAAGGTGTTCACAGGCCCAGGCCTCACTGTGAGGCTAGAAAGACTCTGTGCTTGTGTTGCCGTTTTTTTGACAACAGCTTCCTGTATTGGAGTTTGAGGACTGTGCAAAGAGCCGTGAGGGCTTCTGGGTCGATACTGCCCTCTGGTGGCAGATTGCTGAGATCTCGCTTGCTGTTGCAGAACTGATGCTTTCAGCAAAGAAGAGGGCTTGTTGTGTCCCAAGACACTTGGATGAGGTTGTACAGCATTGACAGGGATTTTACCAAACCCATCCAATGACTCAGAAATATCCCTGTCCAAAGGTCGATGTACATTAAAATCTGTACACATATCAGAGCTACTCACTTTTTCTTTGGATGGCAGTTGTTTGGAGTTCTGTATTTTATCAGTAAGAGTCCTTTTTGATATCTTGGCTGGTAAGAACTTCCCTTCCTTCTCAGCACCCTTGCACTTCCTGTTTTCTGGTTTTTCTAACCTTGGGGGATGGTAGTTAAAGTTATTTCTGTTCTTCAACTCTGGACCTGTTTTACACGATGGCATGGCTGCAGTGGGTGAGGGCATACAGGTAAGAACTCCACAGCTAGAAGACCACGATGCACCTGTGTGTTCTTTGGAAATCAACTCATCCTCAGGCTCAATTAGCTTCTGCCAGTTGCGCAGCAGCTTCTTTGCACGTCTAGCAAGGTCCTCGTTGTTGGTTTTCTTTCGGACTTCGTTGATCAGCTTTCCAAGGCGGGTTTCCTTCAAGGAGATAAGATTGGTTTTGAAAAGCGCAGCTGACATTACTTGTGAAAAGCAAGAATCAGCTGTATCTTATTGAAAGTATTGTAGGTCTGAATAGAACCTACCTCCAGTGCTTCTTTGGTGATTGGATATTTCTCCAAAAAAGAGATAACCTCCACGACTACACCCATGTTGCATATCTGCTGACAAAACACATGTGTTTTTACATCACAATCTGGAAACATCAGTGTTCACATTACAACACATTACCAAGTACAGCCATTTCGTTGGTAGATGTCAGTGTGTGACTCAGCATGCTATGGGTCATGTGGTTTTTCTAACGAAAGAGAAGAGAGGCTATTAAAAGGTCAGGAATAATTTGAATTGACTTTCAGAACTGCACCTGCACATCAAGAGACAATGTACTCATACTGGTTTCTGGCTCAATATGACCAACTGAGGCTGCATATGCAAATGTACAGATGTACACATGTGCAGCTCTGTGTCAACTATATCCATATACCAGGAAATATCTACCTACTTGACTGTGATTATGACGGCACATCAAAGTTATGTCAGTGTCGCACATGACGAGTTGAACCTCTTGATGGCAGGA
Organism: Microchirus variegatus; assembly: GCF_963457635.1. Taxonomy (NCBI): domain Eukaryota; kingdom Metazoa; phylum Chordata; class Actinopteri; order Pleuronectiformes; family Soleidae; genus Microchirus; species Microchirus variegatus. The sequence continues at coordinate 10,344,712 of NC_139805.1, forward strand.
ATGCTATTACTTATATACTTACTTTACCATCAGCGAGCTGATGTACCTTGTTTTGTCATTCCTGCCTACTTCTGCACAACATTAAAATTTGAATGTCATAATTGTCATAATAAAAACAATTTTCACCCAACACACCCTACTGAGACAGCTTTTTCTGTTGGTCAATTGAAATAAATTGCATCACAATTAATTTAAAAAACCAGACCCATGAACACAAAGGAGTCCATGGAGTTTAATGTTGAATGATAAATAACATATAGTGTAGCCTACATATGGTTGGGAGAACAGTTCAATGGAATACAAAGGTGCAGCAGTGTAATTTACACATCACATTAAACATAATCACATGAATGTTAATGTAGTCACATAGACTTCAGGAAATAAATTTGTTTTTTTTGTCTTACAGAGAGGTATTAACAAGTTATTAACGCAATTAAAATCGTGGTTTGTCTCTCCATCCACTTGTTAAATATTACACATTGTATTTTAGGTAATGTAGCTCAGTATAACACAGAGATGTCAACATTAGCAGCAGCAGCAGCAGCAGCAGCCTGTGAGTCTGTACGAGCCTATACAGTCTGACTTCACTCATTGTTCGCCTCTCATCACCCTCCGCTCTTTGGAAACCAGCGGACACACTCACGTTACTCTGGCCGTCGATGGCCTGCAGCAGCCGGTCTCTCATCACCTGCGGAGTGGCTGGAGCCGCTGTCATCGCCTGGCGATGGTGGTGGTGGTGGTGGCGGCGGTGACGCGGTTCACTGTGGACGGACAGCGGGGAGGAAACCTTCCGACTCTCACAGGCCGTAAGGAAGATTATATGTACCATATACAGGTATCATGTTGTATGACGCCTCCTGCTTTGTCTTAATTCATCGCCGCCGTCACGTAGTTACTGGGGCTGACGAGGACAGAAGAATGTTGACTCCGTACACCGCTTACCCACTTATAAGAGTAGCCTCTGTCTGTTCCTCCCCCTCCTCCTCCTCCTCCTCGACCCCCTCTCTTCCCGAGCTTTTTACGCATTGGTCACTGGAAGCTACGTCACCGTCGCCGCCATATTGAAGTGACAAGGGTCTGGTTGTGACGTGTTTATTGAACATTCCTGAGCATAAAACAACGTACGTTCACGTTTTAACGTCACCATTGTGATTGTATGTTGTTCTAATGATGTACCTGTGTTGTTACAACTATGAAATGTCACAGGATAACGCGAAACCGTGTTATATGAGCTGTTGTTGTCTGTGTTAACATGCGGGACTAAACAAAGTACGAGTGTTCCGACTCAGAGGCGATTCTAGAGTCTGTAGGGGCCCTATGCAAAAATTCCCAGGGGGCCCTTCCAACCAGTGTTCATCACCTTTATGTTATAAATAATCTGACACCAACGAAAAATATACGAGTTCAAAATATTATTTTTTTCCCGAAATGAATGAAATAACATGGAAAAACCTTATAATTAAAAAGTATGTGAAAATATAAATGTAGAGAACAATAAAATACTGTAAATAGCTTTAAAAAAAACCGATATAAACTTAGTAAAAAAAGATGCATTACACTGTAATTAATCTTATTTTTCCAACTTGCAGAACGATAACTTCACACCGGTTAACGTGAGGTGGGGCCCCTTTAGGGAGGTTTCCTACTGATGTCATTGCAAATCGGCCATTGTTGTTTAAGGGGGACTGGGATGCGGCTGGTCACTGCACATTTCAGTAAAAACAGCCCTCAGGCTCCGAGTGTCGGGGGCCCCCTATCGGCTCGGGGCCCGAAGGAGTTGCCTGCCTTGCCTGTTCACAAACTGCGCCTCTGTTTCGACTATGGCAAGCCGATTTAACATTTGACCGATATCCACTACCAATATCTGTGACATAACAGTGACATTACAGATATCCCAACTTCAGTTTTTAGTAAGATTCAAACTCATTTTGCCATTCATGTGTCACTGATGTGTCAAAATTCTCTCTAATTGCACTTTCAGATATGTGTCATTGTGACTTCTCCTAATTGAGGATGGGATGATACCACTTTTTGTGACCCATACCTATATCACAAATTCTTATAGGGTACAGTGAATTTGTTGTCATTATTTTAAGCAAACCTAAGACTTAGATTTAAACTGGTCTTTTCTTGAAACATTTGTTTGTTGTTTCACCTGATTTATCATTTATTTTAGTCTCAGTTTTCTCAATTCTTTTTTTAAGCAACCTTATTTTAATTGACACATATGGAAGGGAACTGGGCTTGTAACCACAAGGTTGCTGGTTCAAATCCCAGGACAGGTCAGCCTGCACCCAGTTTGTGTGTGTTCACTACTGAAGTCAAATTCACTATCATAAAAATAAATATATATAAACATTCTAATGCACAAAGAGGCACTAACAACTTCCCCTAAAATAAATACCAATTCCTTAACTGTCAGAAGGACAGGTTATTTTTTTTTGCCTTTTATTAAGGAAACCATTTTACACAAACATTTATTGGGAATTGGAACTATATTAATGTGCTATGCTGCAATAACAACATACATGACAAAAAAAATTCCATTTTGTCATTTTTAAGAGGAATGGAGTATGTGCGCGTTAGGGATGGGACAATATATGATGTTATTGAGCATCGTAATTGATGACCTAATGAAATCTTCTTCTTCTGATTTTATTTGGTAGTAATGAAACAAAAGATAGTTACAGGAAATGTACTGGAGTAAAAGTAAGTTGCTAGAAAAATAAATAATGTAAATTACAGATGTATACATTTTGTATTTAAGTACAGTGTTTTAATGTAACCAAGTATTTGTACTTTGTTACATTACAACACTGCTCTTCAGTTATTGCAATAATATAATGAATCAAAATGATATTGGACACAATTACGACAGAGCATTTCCTGTCGTCTGTGCCAAGCATGCGTGTTCTTACAATTCAGAAGTCATTGTCACTCTCCTCTAATAGAGGGGGTCTCATGCCTCCCCTGGAGTTGGGAACTCCCTTGGACACCGATCCCTCCAGACTGTCGTCATCCAAATCTTTGCTTTCCTCCTCCTCCTCCTCGCCTTCTTCATCGTCCTCGTCCACGTCAATCTCGCTGTCCTCCGTCTGAAACGACAGACCACGTGATCACAACTCACAATTTAAAACAACGTGTCAAGCTACAAAGGGGGTGTGTGTGTGTATTTTCATTCCAACTAAACAATGAACCAGCAAACTGTTCACTACTGTACAACGTACATCAGACGAGGGAATCTAACCACAAAGGCACACAGAGTCCAGGACTGATACACTAGTTTATAGATGTATAAATATTTTTCATTTATTCAACCATTCAAGATCTATCAAGATGGGATGGAAGGAGAACTACATCCTGGTCCTGCACAAACCTTTAGACGCCGTTGTTTTTTGGCAGAATGAATTGACCCTCTGGAGACAGCTAATGGGGGCTTTTGGAATGCAAATGAGTGATGGAGAAAGATAAAAATAGAAACAGAAAGATCAAAACCCAGAGGGATGTGAAGTGGTGAGAACAGAAGCAAGTGATGGTGCACATGACAAAATTACAAAAAGAAAAAAGTAAATCAGGCCAAGAGAGCAGCATTCAGGCCATTGTTTTTCACAACCAAAGGAGAAGAGGAAAATAGAAGAAACAACTACGTATGTATATAAAAGCAGATTTTGCTCACACATACTGTATATATTATGTGTACAAGAGAAAAAAAACCCGTCTTGTATTGATGTTGCTATGACAGCACTAACCTCCTCACTGTCACCACCCTGCATGGTCCCGATGAAACGAGCTCCGATTCCTTGGGTAAAAACAGTTTACATGAAAGGCAGCAACATTTTCATTGGTAATGTGTTTATCTTTTTGAGACTCAAACATATAAAGTAAGGCAGTTTAAAAGCAGAGCGTGGTTATAACTTGTTGATCATTTCAAAGACTGGGCTTTCATCGATTTGTTTACCTGCCATGATGCCATTTCGTGCGGGCTGAGGCTTAGCGGGTCGACTTTCTTCTATGTCGCTGTCTGAGCCATCGTCTTCGGGAAAATCCATGTCAGAATCCTCATCTTTTACTGCAGAAAAAGTCAGTGAAATAAAGGTTGATAAATTATCAGAAAAACAACAACATACATTAGAAATTTTAGTTTGGTGTTCATCTCACAGGAGCTCCTCATCATATCTCTCTCCTCCTCCCGCAGTTTGTGCTGCATTATTCTCAGCGTGTTTTCAGCCTCCTGCACAGGAACACAAAATTGAATTTTTCACCCAGTGCTTTCAGAGTATCATCTACATTTTCATTATTCACATGTTATATCTAATCACCACAGGTCTGTTTTTAGTCAGCAACACTCTATTTTAACAACAGTACTTGTAATATCTGTAATATCATGTTATACAACAGATAATGGTATACATCTGTCTTCAGTGATTTCATCATGGCCAGATCTCACCAACTCCAGGTCTGGACAGTCCTACTGTGTCCTGATTGCACAGAAACCACATTTAAAAAGGTTGTTTAAGGAAGCATTTGTCCACATTCCCTAATCCTTGTCCACACACAAGCTGTTTGCACAGCTTTTCTCTTAACGTCTTAACCAGTTCCTCAGAAGTTCTGCCTTATTAAGACCAGGTTTTGGTCCCAATGAGGACTACTGGTCCTGACAAGATCAGTGTTTATACCAGAAAAGGTCCTACGATATGCACATTGACATGATTGTATTTAATTACTTTAGGAACAGGATTCAGTGTCACATGACCACATGACCTCCCACCAACATACTCCCTGCCACACAGGTTAGCCGTAGTTATGCTAATCGGGGTAAACATGGGGACACCAGCCTTCCGCAACTTGCTCTTTTAGCAAGCAAGTTGCTCTTTCATGTGCTCTTGCTTGTACCTTACAGCAGAGCATCTGAATGTTAATCCAGAGTTCAATTCAAATCTTGACTAATTGTCGTTATCAATGTATTTTTTTTCTATATCGCCCACCCCTAAAGTAGACACACACTTACTGTACAGCACAGTTATTTAGGTGAGGACACCCATAGCATTCCCATTACCTTAACCATCACATCTAAACACCTGAACTTAAGCCTTAACCTATAGCTGTCACCTTGAAACCAAGTCTTAACCAAAAAAAAAAGCCCTGTGAGGATCGTCCAACATGTCCTCAGTTTCCCCACATTATCCTTTACAAACACAAACAGAGACACACACAGCAGGCTCAGCTGTTAACAGACATGACATGAGTGAGTGAGTATTGAATAAAGGGCGGAGAAGCCCAGATCCTTTCATATATGGTCACATAAGACACATCCAGGGCATAATTTAACACCAGGTGTAAACCGTGTTCTGACCTTGATTGGATCACAGAGAACTGATGTTAATATCAGGTCTAATCAGTTATAAAACTTATATTAGTTATAAAACAACCACTGTTCTACATATCATACAAAGTCACACACCTCAAACCGCTCCTGCTCTAGTCTGTGGTATTCATCCAGCTGAGACTCCAGGAAGCAGAGGTTCCTGAACTTCTCCACGTAGGTCTCATATTGCTTTTGCAGATCTTCCTCAATCTTCTCATATTCATCCATGAAAGCCGGCCTAAATATAGGGAGAGTTGATTTTTCTTTCACAAGTATGTACTGATAAACTGAGATACATAAACTCATAAAACAGTTAGTTTGAGAGCTGACCTGACGCTCTGCAGTGTCTGAAGCCTCTTACGATTCCTCTCCAGCTCCTGCTGCTTCTTTTCTATCTTGGCGTCCAGGCTGGTTTCATCGGACACAACGTTACTGAGCAATTCTTTGGTCTTCTCCACACTTTCCTTGACAATAAAACAAAAATATTCTGCATCATTCAATGATTAAAATTGGGAATTAAAACAAAAAGAGTGATAATCAGGATAAATACATACCAAAACCTCCTTGATGGCAGCTCTCAGGGCCTTTTCAGTCTCATTGATCTCCAGAGGTCTTGCAATTGCTGCAGTTCTCATTTCCTGCATAGGGAGGACACAAATCTCCTGATATACTATGACTGGTCGTTTTACACATGCAGTCATCTGAGAGCAACAACTTGGATTCACTGCTGAAAAAAAGCCACATACTGCTACCAGCCTCCTCTACACTGAGCACCATATATCTGTATATGAAATCATATTTACATCCGCAATTATAGAAATTCTGAAATCACCACATCATGGTTGATGCTTACATTCTTACTCAGGACTGTGTGAACTTGAGATCAAGCATGTGAGTTAGTGTGTGTGATTCTTTGCTCACCCTTAAGTCCACCTCTTTCCCCAGTAAATCATACAGAGACGCTCCTTTAGACGTGGACTCGGACGCCAACTGTCGAGCTGATTTAAGGTCTGAAATCTGCAGCAACACAGGATGAGACGCACTCAGCAACACAGTTAACTCTCTGTCTCCCATGACTTGATATGTACAGAAAAGAGCAGCCAGTACCAATCGTGTATTAATGTCCATGTGGCTCAGATTAGACACAATTCTGAAAGTAAACACTGGGCATATTCACAAAATCATATTCATTTTACAGGTGACAAGTTTTTAGGTGACAACCGAGGATCAATATTGACGTTAACAACACAAGAAGAAACCACCACCTCACCCGTGAGCCAAGGTCAAACTTGAACTTGCTGTTATCCTCCTCAACTTGGTCTCCCAGAGCCATCTGCTTGGTCTTCATCGCGCTGTACAACATTGAGGTGATCTTCAGCATTTCCTTCACCGCATGGCCGTCGGCCTGGTAAAGACGCTTAGTGTTCAGTTTAATGTGCGCCTTCGTTGCCTGTGACAGAGGGAAAACACTGGTCAAGAAGACAGACTGACAGCAGGTTTTCAGAAGATTTAAATGAGCTGTATTGCTAATTTGGACAAGACGTGAGAAAGTTGTCACCATGAACTGGGCCACAGCCTTGATGAAGAATATCCTGTCCGACTCAGTGTCCACATCTGTGGGAATATCCATGTGAGGCTCATATCTACAGCAGATACAATGGAAAAAGAGAGAGGTTGGCAGCAGATGACCAAGAGCAAAATGTGTAACTGGCATCTCAGGTAAGGTGCTATAACTAAAGTCCTATCTGTCGGAACAGAGTCATTGTAACGTTTTTTCTGAGACTTGTCTTGTAAGGCATGGTGTTCCACATGGTTCTGTACTGGGTCCATTATTGTTGTCATTGTACCTAGCACCATTGTGTCAAATTATGCATTCCTTTGCGGTTCATTTCCATTTATATGCTGATGATGTACAAATATACATGCCTGTTGTTGCAGGAAGTGGGTGTGATATGGATAGACTCACAGCCTGTTTGACTGCTGTCAGGGCCTGGCTATCGGCAAACGTCCTGTTACTCAACTCAGCCAAGACTGAGCTGCTAGCAGTTAGACCAGTAAGACTGACTTGGAATTTTTACAATATTGCTTGATGACTGTGTTATTCACTGCAAGGACAGAGTAAAGAATCTTGCTGTACTTTTTGACCAGATTCTTTAACTGGATTTTCACATTAGGGAGGTCACACATATAGCATTTTTCCATTTAAGAAAAATAACAAAAAATTGACAAATATATGTATATACTTGTATACATGTATTACATTTTCCTGGAATCAAGGTTGTAAAATTTAGATTTTGGTGGCGACATGGGTGCATATGATATGGGTGTCGTTTTTTTATCGTTTTGTCTCTGCCAAAAATGTCAGTATTGCTAAGTGTAAAAACAGACCAATTTGAAAAACAGTCCAAAGCATAAAGTAGTGAGAAAAGAAAATAGATTTTTGGGAGAGGTTGTGCAATATGGGTTTTTCAAAGGCCAATGCTGATCTTTAGAAATCAGATCAGACATTAAGAAAACACTGAAAGAAAGTTTAGTTTAAAAGCACCAAATAGACAGAATTATAAACACAATTTCGCAACAGACAACTGTGTCAAACTCGTACATACCTTTTTACAAGCCATGTCAATATTTCTGCCACTAAAGTGAAGTTTGGTGTTCTGAAGTTTTCCATGGAGATGAGCCTGGGATAGCCTAAGGCCCTCATCATCTCAGTGAAATCTGACAAACAAACAATATGCAACTCTGATTACTAACATCGTGTAGACTCCAACACTGAGTCCTGATAAATGAGAGATTTCAACTTTATTATCACTCACTTCTGGAGTCTCTGAAGGACATTGTGACGTGAGCACAGAGCTACACCGACTCCACCACTGTCTGTGGAGATAAGACTTTTAGTCACACAACAATGAATCCATCACATATCACACAAAAATACGTCACTACGACAGACGAAAGCGTCACGGTTAGCGTGTGTTTAGATGTATTCGCACTATAGCTAGCTCACGGCTACATTTTCTGTCCGTGTGTGAGGAAAATAAAATAACACCTCGTGTCGCCGCGAGTTGACGGTGATTTATATGTTTTAAAAAGCGATGAACTCGTCGTAAAGTCGTTGTTAGTGGCGAATTAAACACAGCACGACAGTGATTTCCTTACCTGTCGCTGCAGTTGTAGGTGAACTACGTTCTTCTTCACAGCGCACTATGGTCTCTATGGAAACTGCTCTTCTTCTTTACGTTTCAATGCTGAGTGACAACACAGTTTACAGGTGCACTATCACCACCTACTGGACTGGAAACACAACTACCACCACTGCTACTGACAACAAGAATTAAACAGAAGGAAATCTATATTCAGTCTTGTATAAAGTACCTAAAAGGGATACTTGAGTAAAAGTACACGTATATTACAAGAAAATTACTTTGGTAGACATTGAAGTCACTTTTTATAATATTAGTATATGACATTGACTGTATCTAAAGTAATATTCTGATATAAAATGTATAGAAGTATCAGAAGTAAAAGTATTTAAAAAGTGAGGAGTTAGGATTGAGCCATGGTAGCTCAGTGGTAGGGCAACTTGAAGGTTGTGGGTTCAATTCCTGGCTGTGGAGTTATTTAAATCTTCAATTAGAACAAGAGTGATCCAGACAGACATCAGCTTCTTTATTCGCAAACACTGTGTTTCAATAAAATGGATTCAGTTCAAGTAAAAGTACCACTATTTTTGTAGCACAAGTACAACTACTGGTCTAAAAATGTACTCAAGTTAAAGTAAAAATAAAGGTAGCTTGTTTAAAAGTATTCAGAGTAAAAGTTACGTGGTTACATTTTTAATAAAGTTGGGGTTATTTTTTGTGTCGAGCAAAAAGAAAACACAAATCTCACAAGAATTGACTTTCATTTAAGGCAAAACCTTTACAAATAAAGTGCTGACAAAATAAGATATGTAAACACATAATGTAACAGTAGAAACGGGTCAAAGGTCACAAATGTTTTAACTTTCTCACTCACTCACAGACCTGAATGAGTCCTCATCACTCACTGCCAAAGTTTACCGTAGGAATTTTTCGTTTTTATTTTAATTTTTTTTTACTCAGTAACGGATGTGATTTTAATATGCAGCGAAGTACAGTTCTTCTTAAAAAAAACATACTTAAGTAAAAGTAAAATTACAGTACACAAAAAACTACTCAATTACAGTAAAGCGAGTAAATGTAATTCATTACTTTCCACCTCTGTAATAACTTATTACATTGACAGAGTAACGGCAGCTAAATCACTTCACTCTGACGTAAACCAAGCCTGTTTCTATTGTCCAGATGAAACTTTTCCAAACCAAACTTGTGCTGGAGGCTTTTGAAATGATTATTTCTATCATACATATATAGTGGTATGCAAAAGATAAGAAATTTCAGTTAAATATCTCATATAGGAGACAAATACAGTGATATTTGAGAAGTGAAATAAAGTTTATATGATTTACAGAAAGTGTGCAATAATTATTTAAACAATATTAGGCATGTGCATACATTTTTGAGTTCAATACCTTTAGCACCAATTATTGGAACTCAAAATTGGTTTGGTAACCTCAGTGACCTTTGACCTCCACACAAAGGTAAATCCAGTCATGAGAAAGGGTATTTAAGGAGGCCAATTGTAAATGTTTCTCCTCTGCATCATGGGAGCCTCAAAACAACTCTCAAATGACCTGAAAACAATGATTGTTCAACATCATGGTTTAGGGGAAGGATACAGAAAGCTATCTCAGAGATTTAAGCTCTCAGTTTCAACTGTGAGGAATTGGAAGACCACAGGTTAAGGTTAAGATGGTTAAGGCGAACTGTCCATGCTCGGAAACCATCAAACCTGACTGAACTGGAGATGTTTTGTAAAGAATGGTCCAAAAACCCTTCTGCCTGAATCCAGACTCTAATTGGAAGCTATAGGAAGTGTTTAAAGGCTGTTATTTCTGCAAAAGGGAGAAGCACAACATTTTTCTTTTGTGGTGCCTACATTTATGCACATGCCTAATTCTGTTTAAAAAATTATTTCAGACTTTCTGTAAATCATATAAACTTTATTTTACTCAAATATCACTGTGTTTGTCTCCTATATGATATATTTAACTGAAATGTCTTTTTCAAACAACCAATGATTTATAAAGGAAAATCATCAAAACTGACAGGGGTGCACAAACTTTTGCATACCACTGTAACAGTAGTGTCTATTGGTGGCGCTTAAAGCAGCCACAAGGGGGCGACACCTGTCCCTCTGCGCCGCAGAAGTGTCTCGTATCTACGGTCTGAACGACTGACGAAGAGCATGATGGAGGAAGCTGGTGAGCCACCTCATCACAACAACACCAACAACACCACCACCACCAGGCCGAGTGGAGACCAGGCTGCTGCCCACGGCCTCCACAGGAAGCGCCTGAAGGAGCTGGAGAATGCCGCCCTGCAGACAACCCTAATATCACAGATGGAGACGGAATCGGACGACGGGAAACGCGCGGAGCAGCAGGCCGGCGAGGACGAGCACTCCAACGGCTTGTCCTTGAACCACGGGTCGGCCCCGCCGCAGCGCAGCGCGGGCACCGAGGCCGAGGCGGAGGATTTGGGGAGAGGCGTCGCCAAGGAGCGCCCGGAAGAGGAAAGGACCCTGACGGACCATTTAAACAAACGGCTGCTCTCGTCCTTTCTGGAGAAGCTAAACGAAAGGGACCTTGCTCTGCCCGGTGTCCAGCGCCTGGACTGTGCTGTAGCCGAAGAGGACTCGAACAGGGCCGCAGATGAGTGGTGAAGCACCGGGGGCTGAGAGCACGACGAGGGGGGCCGAGGGGTTCAGGAGCAGCGTGCATGGAGGCACAAATCCCACAGACTTGTACTTAGTCCAGCATGTCTACTGAGCAGGATGGACCGTCTGGAAATGTCATGCTTATTTTTGTATGGTGACAATGGATGAAAGATCAAGGAAATGCAATAAATGTGACCAGTGACACAAACTGCTTTGTACTCAGTCACCTGCATGCTCTCCATTCTCGTTGTTGTCGTTGTCAAAATCCCGATCTGAAACTACACAATTGATTTACGAACTGAAGCTGGACTTAAAAACATTTTATTGCAAATAAATTCGCAATTGAAATATCTTTCAGAAAAATCTCTATCATATATTTCACATTTTAACAAAAAAAAAAAATCACACCACACTCACAGGAAATGATTTATAATCCAGTACATTTTCAATATTATCCACTACAGTTGGTTTTAAATCATTAAGGTTGTCAAAGTAGAAGCTGTAACATTTAACATTCTATTTTAATCTTCTAAATGTCCAGGTGCTTTAGCAATATAAAACCAGGCTGTGTAAATATTGCTTTGTGGAGGGAACAACCACATATTATTGGGATAATCTGCTGTTAAATGCAATTTGACTGTGCATATTGGAGTTCATTTAAAGTGGACCTAGACCGGAAGTTCCAATTAACGCAGTTTTTTAGTGTGTATCTGCATTATTACCTTGTTTAAGAAGCCCTGAAGGTTCTAAACAAACAGTTCAGCCACTGATGAGAACGCTGTGTTTTATTGTAATCTCGGGCTCAGCGAGATCTCTGAAAAAACCCGGTCCGGTTACGTAAACAGCAGTTCTCCTGAACAGCTGATCCTCCTGCTCCGGGCACTAGTCCGGGTACATCCGGTTGTGTACATTGAACCACAGAAGAAGAATAACGTCTTCTGACTCTGGGTCTGACTCCGGGTCAAAGTCATAAAAGGGACTGCGGCGGGGAGTCGTGATGAAACTATTTTTAAACATTGTTAAAACAATGTTTTGATAATGAGTAGCAGTGCATCCACCGTTCCAGAGGGGGGAGCTGCGCTTCTGAGAGCGGGTGTGCTGATTATGTCACTTCCGGGGTACTGGCCAATCACAAGACAGTTGGGAAGGCTCTACGCTGGCTGGCCAATCACAACACACTCTGTCTTCTGGGGTGAGAGTTCAGTCTGAAATATCGTGGCTCAGCACAGCGTCAGAAAAGACAGATTTCTATCGGCTCGTTTACAGCAACTAGGAGGTTTTTGACCATAAAAACAAGTTAATGTATGTAAGTTGACCTCCGTAACTATCTGTGCAACAGGACCACTCTATGTTAGCTTTAAGTAACCCATAACCTAATAATAGATTTTCTTTCAGATCAATTTGGTCTGTAAAAGATTCTGAGAGCTGCGTTTTCTGTCGTCACAACTGGGCCAGGGATCTAACAGAAGAAGGCTTGTGGTCACAGCTTTTTGCTGAATAACCAATACAAACACAGAGAGCCAACGCGACTGTCACATGACGACTACAGCTGTAGATGAAGTGCAGGTGTGTCTTGTACAGATATGGAACATACCACAAATAAAGTCCAGATGAAAGAGCTGAAAGGAATTCAAATAACATTCCTATAAAATTGAAAACTCTGTATGTTCCTCAGCACAAAAATAAAAAGCTCTGTGCGACCAAAAACCACCACCAGCATTTGTAAAAAGTGCCAAATATCAACTATCATCATACATGACTCCTCTACCTATAACCTTAAAAACGTCAGATATTTGAGTGTTTATCAGAGAAATAAATGTGTAAACACTACCAGCATACTGTACGTGCTGTTTGGAATAACATTTAGTTCAGTTGTCGATGATTTTCAGCAGTGATATCTCATCCCATCGTCTTTTTCCAGGGTCCTCAAAGGCACAAGACATGGATGGTCTGTTGCCTCATGTCGCTGAGAAAAAAAAAAGCATTTCAACAATGTTTTCTAAATGACAAAGAAAACTGTTGGATGAAGAAGTTTGGAATCTGAATCCTCATTTTATACTGTCAGACTGTATTACCATGTTCTTCTACACTCTGCAGGTGAGCCAACACTAAATGAAAGTTGAGTGCATTGTATTTGCCGCAACAGTGATCACAACCTTCACGCTGATATCGATCTCTTTAAAAAAAATAAAAATAAAAATGTCTTTACCTGATTGTCCAGGCTTACTGGTGGCTGCAGCGTATCCCAGCATGCATTGTGCAGAAGACAGGGAAACATTCTTGACATTGTTCCAATCTTGTAGAGCAAACACACACAGCAAGCACATTTATATGAATTCATAGTGTGCACAATGTCTTTTAAAAAAAAGCATACATTTGAAATAAAAGCACATGTCCATTACATTCAAACCACTGTCAAATGAATAACAACAGGTTCACATGAACAACTGCACACAGGAAGTAAAACCAGATGACTGCAAACAGGTTGGAGAATGACAGCGAGGTTAAAGGTTAAGTGAATTCTGCCCTCATCCTGCCACTGTACACACAAAGCTGTTTTCAGAGGACGTACATACTGTAGCATAATAATGTTCCAGCACGGAGAAGGGAGAACAATAACATCAGCAACTGCAGCTCTACACTGTGTATTTAACATTCTGAATCCATGACTGTGTAAACGAGTATAAATTAATGAAACGCAATGAAATGCAAACTCCATATCAACTCCAGGTTCACCCAGGTTTCAGTTCATCCTTTTAATTTATTTTTTATTTTTACTTCAAAACCACATAATGTAATACAGTAAACATGGATCTAAAACCTTAAATGCCACTGCCACTTGTGCTTACTTATTACAAGGTTCCTTTTTGAGGTATATCCTAAGTCAAAGGCTTTAAATGTGGCACTTACTCTGCGCTCTGAAGGGACATCCACCTGCTTATTATTCAGGTCCCACCACAGTAAACCCTCTTTAATCTGATCCCTCTTTGTTGGTCCTAGAAAGAAAAAAACCCCACCATTTATTCAGTAATATGTAATACAATTTAATAAACAGTAATAATGTCTAGATGACCTTGATCTCTTGAGAAGTTAAGAACTTCTTAACTTAAGTTCAAACAGAATGGGTAACGTAGTTGGGAATCAGCAGTTTTCACTTCAGTCAAACTCTTACCTGTTGCATAACTCACTATCAGCCCCACAAGTATGACAGTACTGGTCGCCATAGCACCAAAGTAAAGGTAGGATATGGAGTAAAAGCTATGTAGGCCCCTAGTTTGGCAAAAAGAAGAGAGATAAAAGTTTACAACGACAACAGAGCTGCAGAACAAACACGACTTGACAGGAAACAGTGAAACGCATTACTATCTTAATAAGTGCATGCCATTAAACTCACTGACCTGTAGCCATTGGGGTGAAGGGGTATGGATATGTAGTGCTCGTCCTGGTGAGGGCTGTTCAGGGTTATATTGTCAGGTTGACACTGGCCTGCATAGCTGGGTAAGACACCCATAGTCTCTTCACTGGGTGGGTAGAGTGATGAACCAACACCCAACCACACAGAGACACAGAAGCCGGATATTATTCCTGAGAATGCTCCCTGAAAGACGGATAAAAAAGAAAAACAGTAAAACCAGCATCTCTGTCTGAACCAGCAGTCATGTAGCTCCTGTGTGGAACTTCTGTTACCTCTTGTGAACTTTTAAGTAATTACAAAACACTTTTAAAACTCCCTCTTCTACCCCTCGTCTCTCACACATTTCATTAATTTCCTGAAGACTTATTCTAACCTTAACCATAATTACTACTGGCCTAATCCTAACCAAATCTTAACCTCAGCCTAACTTTAAACCTTGAAATGAAGTAATTCATATAATTGCGACTTGACATTTTTGTCCCCATGAGGAAGTCCCCGTTTATTAAACATTAATGTCTGACTCCGTCTCCATAGGTGGCGCTGTATCGCTCTATAAGCTAGTGCGTACTGAATCAGTTTCAGAAAAATGAACAGCACCTGGCGATATGGATGTTGAGATGAATGGTGGCATGGTTCTGTATGTTTCGTAGCCGCGACATGAAGAAAACCAAATTGTTATCTTAGTCAGACTAAAATGTAAACGCACTGTCCTCAGTGTATCAGAATGCAGATGTTAAGTGTCAATTGTAACGTCAAAATAATAATAAATCTGAACTTCCATGTTTACACAGCACTTCTCTTTCAGGTGGATGCCGCTGCAGAGCCGCATAAATTCAGCTGAATTCAGCACGAGCAGGAGAGGAAGTAGGAAAATAAACTTCCCATTTACTTTTCCAGAATAAAAGCTCCCCTGTTGACGTCTTATTTCACTTGACTTCATCACAGAAAGAGTCCTTGTGAGCTCAGTGCGCTCCTGTTTATACGGTCGGTAGAAAAACTGCTCCGTTTGTTGTGTTTACAACATTTGCAGAGTATTTCTGTGCAAGAGGAACCATCAAAAAACATTGTCTCGAGATTCATTCTCGAGCACATGTCCATTCTGCCCAGCAACAGGGAATACTATTTTCTGATTGGCTGATCGGTCGCAAATTCAAGACAGCTATTTGAGTGATTGATATTATTTTATTTGAAAGGAGCCATCCATGTTCAATTAAAAACATAAATGTCACCATTTGATGCATTGCACCAGAGTTAAGCCCAATGTATACTTCTGCGTAAAGTGCTCTACGTCGGTTACGGAGACCCCTCTACGTCGGCTACACAAAATATTTTTTAAGTGTCCGTCACTCCGACAAGGGACAACGGAGACAGAAAGGGCTGCGATAGGTCCTCAGGACAGGCCGAGATAACGCTGCTCTGTGCCGGCCACCGCGCGCACCGAGGGTCCACAGAGGCGGAGCTGGTCACCGCTGGCAACGTCGCTGCCAAACTATAAATACGTAATTTCTTAATGCGCAAACCACATGTTTAGACTCTAAATGGCTAATTTCTCGCCTCAAATGATCTTAAAACTGCATTCCGGGACACAGAAAATATTTATTTCAGGTGAGAAATAACTGTTTCAATGTTATTCAGCTGCAACAACAACAGTCTTTCTCTCTTGGACGCCATTGCTCACTGTAGCAAGAAGCACAACTTTGCGTAGCGCCCCCTACTGATCGGGCAGAAAAATGCAGTGCGTATCCGGTACCACGACAGAAAAGTATGAAGGCTCGAGGGGTCTCCGTGGTTACGCAGTTAGATAACACATTACGCAGTCAGAGAAGTATAATGTGGCCTTTAGCCTTAGGCTAATTTACATCTGCAGTCCCGAGAATGAACTACGCAGAGCAAACTGCCATTGCGTTATTGATTCAGTGACTTTAATCACTTGCGTGAGAAATGATGCGTGGCGTGTGAGAGTGTGAGCTTATTGAAATGCATGTCTCATGCAGCTCTAAGCTGCCACTGTGCTTGAGCTTGCTCAATGAGTAACAGCAAACGTGAAATGTTGAACTTGAACTTTTTTTTTTTTCAAATAAAACAACTTTATCTTTGTTATGACATATGACATCTGACACAGCATCACATAAATCAGACATGTCAGACAGTAAAATCAGTCGGACAAATTCCTCTCGCTGATCTCCAGACAAACTACTTGGCAGGACAATAAACAGCTGCTGGGGAGGATGTGACTCCTGCTCATACAACCATCATGTAGCTGAACACAGGTTAAACCATAAAACAAATGCTTGGCTGGCACCAAATAATTATACTCACCAGCCTGTTTGCTGCCGGAACAAACATTCCCAAAATAAATACTCCTAGTAAAGGACCGCTGACCACACCCATGACAATAAATGAGCCCTGAGGGGTAAAAGAATCATAGATGTTACAGAGTAAATGAGGTACAGTGGTATTAACAGTCCATTTGTATTCATCAGTTACATTTTTTAGATTGTGCTGCCTTAATAAACTTGTGAAGTGCTTCATCTTTAGATTAAACTGGGTTTAAATGATGGATTATGCGTGATATGACACGGTTATACCTGCAGTACTCCCCATTCCAGCAGCGAGGAGAGGACAGCCACAGTGATACAACCGACTCCATACATGAGAGCTTGGTGAAAAGAAGAGTAAACAACTGTGTAAAACAGCTTTAAATGAGCATTCTTACAACCTTCTGCCTCACAAGATACCAGCAAACAAACACTCTGCACATACTAGAGTACTGATGACATCAGTAATTATAGAAGGCTTTATTCTTGGTAATATACTTGAGTTTAAGTTTGGTTCAGTCAGACAGAAAAAATAAGTGATTTTAATTAACTGAACATCAGTGGTGATTGCTCTAAGACAGCAAAAGAAGCTCCTTTAAAATGTGGTCAGATATGTACTGTGTTGTATTAACATTTCAACTCTAACCATGTGCTAGAACGTGTCACTAGTTTGTTTAGAATTACTGTTTGTTTGTGTGGTCTTTCTTCTTCCTTCTGTTTGCTGGATTTCCTTATTTATTATTTGTTGTTTCCCCTTCTCTATGGCCCACCTAGGATAATGGCACCTACCTTATTTTGACTGACTGAACAAAACTTATGCTAAAGTCTTTGGTTTTCTCAGAAGCTCAGAATTCAGGTTCACAAGTTCTGCTTGACATACAGGGAGTATTATCGCTCAATAGTGGCGGAAGTTCAAAGCGTTGAGCTGAAGGCAACTCTCTGGATTTACTTCCAAAAAAAGCTTGTTCTTTGGCTAAAAAAAAGCCCTCCGACAAAGAGAGAAGGCATATCTATGATGTGACCTGCTGGAATAGGCACAATATCCCACTGGAATGAGCGGTTTTGACTTACATGTTAATTGTGAAAATGTGATGTGGTGGTAGATGCAATGACAAAGCTTACACCACATTCTGTCATCTTATCTTGGTGGATGTTGTCAATGAAAATGAACTTACACAGTCCTTTGGAGAGAAGAATCAGTTTCTTCTGGGACATGTGGACCAGATGAGGTCGCAGCAGATCCTCCATCGTTACTGCTGCCATGGCGTTGATGCTCGTGGAGACCGTGCTATCAAAAAGACATTTTGTTTTAGAATGCTCATGACTGACCATGTTTATATACTTTAAATGAATTCTGTGGAGTTGGGCGAGCTGCTCAAATGTATGTCTTGAGGGTTGATACTGCACTGAGGATACACAAAATACAACTTTGAAAGTTGATTATTCGATAACAACAACAATCTAAACCAGCAATGAATATATGCTGCTAATTGTTATGGATTATATTATGTTTTAACAGGGCCATTATTGTCCAAAATCCATTACAAAACACATCATTGATCAACACTGTCAAACTACAGAGAGGACTCATCACATGTCACCCAGTGTTTTTCTCAACAACAGTGGAATATAGTTGGGTTTTGATGTGCAAAGGCAATACTTGGTCATTTGATACAATTATATTTGGTTTTCTTTTTTTTTTATCAGATTGGCAGACATTGACAGACAATGAGAAACCCACAAAGGATAGGACTGATATGATAGTATAGTACACATGATTGTTAAGTATTAACTCATTATTGAGGAAAGCTGTGATCATTTTAGTTAGCTTTAGAGAAGAGACGATTCACATACCTCAGAGTCCCACCGTATGCACAGGCAAGGAAAAGGCCTGGAAAACCTGGGTGATTCTTGAATATGTCCAACACAAAGTATGGCATGTACTGTATTCAACGAGTCCAAGGGGAAAAAGTAATATCAGTGTTTGAAACAAAAGCGGAAATGATTGACAAAAATATTATTTTCTTAAAGACCGCGTAAAACGACAACAAATATCTCTTCTGACTTTGTCACACCACGGGAAAATGTGTTACTAACTACCTTGCCAAATTGTAATGATTAAAAAATTGCTAAGTGCTTTAAAAAAGTTGGTTTCAGGTCATGTATTAATTGAAGTATCTTTTACACTTTAACACAGCAAATATGTTTACTATAAGTCTATGTTCACATACTCTGTAACTGGGGTTTACAACGCCCTACATTTACGTTTACGACGGAAGCCTGCAGAGTTTATCTGAACATTGCCTGCTTGGATCGTCGTCTGACCATAAAAAGTGGATGTTTAGATTAGGCATTTGTCCTTTGATGTGCTAGAGTATGAGGGTCGAATAAAGGGCATAGGATGATGTATATAAGGAGGAGCAGGTAACCTTTATTAAGTGTGGTTTCGCTCAGGGAGAGTTGGAGCTTTTTGAGAATTTGGCTGAAGCGTTCCCAAGTAAGCTGCATCGCTCAGAATTGACACTTGACTTGTAACAGAATAATATATGTTCTGAAGAAAAAGGAAGCCTGACTAAATGACATAATGTAGGAGCACAGGTCTAATTAACCATGGCTCCAGGGCATCATCTGAACAGGTTGGAGAGAAACTGTTTCTAGTCTTTACTTGTACATAATTATTCACTCCACTATTTTATGACATATGCAATATCATATGTGAAGAAACCAAACTCTGCATTGCTTTACATGGTCTTTAACCTGAATAGAAACATATGGGGGAAACAAAATCAACACATGCAATGGCTTTCACAGTCTGCGTCTAATAAAACACACACAACTCTGTTCATGAATCAGTTAGAATAATCTTTTTGGAGTGTCACAAATACCAGATCAGGAGCAGATATTTTCCCAGATTTTAGGGGATCGCAGTGGATGTAATATGCAAACATGACGATGCCACAGGTCGCTGCAGAGGTCACAATGAGGCAAAGACCCACTTGGTTCACAAACAGCGCTCTGCAATTGAAAGCACATAATTATAAGCGTTAATTTCAGATGTTGTGCTTTTCTATTTCTATTTCTATTACCTGGTATGGAGGACACTTCAAATTCAGATTTACTGGGTAACGGTTCTAAAACAAATAAGTATATAATTTCAAGCAATGTCAAACCTGATCCAGGAAAAACATTAATGAAATCATCAAAGATCAAGTCAAATATTTTCTCCAATCTTGATGGAATATCTTAATACCGTTTAATAGAAAACATATTTAAAGGTAATTAAACTATTTGTGGGCTAAACACAAAAAGACATGGAAAGGTGGTCGGTGTTGACATTGGATTTCAGCTCCAGAATTGAAATCAGGATGATGAAAGTACTACAGAGAATCATACATCTGTTTCAGTCGTTACCAAATCGCAAATTAAAGAGTGGGACAAAAAAATCTCACGCTTCATGTTTTTTTTTGGGAGGGGATACCCAGGATAAAACACAACCCTACAGATTCCCAAAGCCAAAGGTGGTTTTACCACATCTTCCCCTGAATAAAGTGACTGCAACATTATGTAAGGCATATACAAATAACACTGAGAAAGTGATTTCAATAATACATTATGGTCTAGTAAAGAACAGAGGAACCCCCAGTCACAAGGTATAGTGAAGGCTCTCTGTGGGCTGTGCTTGTTTGATGACAGTTTAGGTGTGTCAGTTTGTTTTTAAACTTGTGATGATTCTCTGAGTTCCAATCACTTACCTTCTATCAATATGAGTCAGGTGCTTCTAAGATGAAAGGCAAATACAAATCTCCATTTTGATATCAGCCGACACGCACTGGCCACTTTATTAGGCATGTAAAACAACTATATACTATATAGAAATATGAATGGAAAACAGATTTCTACTCACTTCTGAGCTTCTCTCTCTGTTCTGCAGGAGATGTAGCGCTGCACTTGAGCCTGGTTTACACCGTACATGGACAGCCACACCAATGCACCGCCAACAGAGAGGCTCCAGAAGGTGTAGCGCCGCTGTGGGTTCAGGTCAAAACTGGGGGCAGAATATCATTGTAAAAATCATTGACACTTAACCAATACATTTAGAATCCAGCCATTTTCGACCACTTTGTCGAGGGGGGGGGGGGTCTGTGTCAATCTCAGCTGACATAGTACACCCTGGACAGTCACATTTGAAATCATACTTTATATTTTGTGATTGACAGATATAAAGTTGTCACTAATAATTGCTTAAATTACAACAAAAAATCGTGTGAAGAAAGAAATATATACCTCTTACAGGCTTTTTTCTGTACATTTTGACCACCCCGACACACTCTTAAATAAGGGTTCCAAAAGGGTCCTTCTACAAGGGCTGAGGTTCTACCTGGAACTATTTACTTCTGAAAACACTAATGGTTCCAGTAAGAACCATTTTGTGCCAGAGAACTCTTTATAACCCCTTTCCAGAATAAAGAGCTAAAAAGGGTTCTTGGTGGCTCAGATTTGAACTGAGGTGTAGTTGTAAGATCAAAAAAAATCTGACTTGTAGATTTGACTTAGAACCATTATAAAAAATGTGTTAAAACTTCTGTTTCTGGGTTTGTTCATTTATGTAGGAAAAACAATTACAAAGCAAGCATTAGGAAGACTGTCCACCATCAGCAGGAAATTACTTTACACATAATGTGTTCAAAGAATGTTTATCAAGTCTAAGTGTATTTACTCATTAAAATTAATGCGTGATCCATTCCTTGCAGTTTCAAGCACCATGGCAGGACCACCAACCAGAAGTGTGCCATGGATTAAAATAGCCACAAAGCCGGACAACATCACAACGATCTGGAAGACGTCCGTCCAGATCACAGCTTTCACTCCACCCTGATAAACACAGAAGAAAGAAGAGATGCACAAACAGAGACACAAAGGGCCTGATTTACTTTGCTTTGCACATGCAAAAACGCGTGCAAACTGGATTGCGGGCAAAATAGCACTCGCAATCCATTTAGCGGTCCTGCCTTAATGAATATAAAATGTGGGGCCTTTACACGCAATTCTGCGTGTGCTGGGAGGAGAAAATGTAAATATGTCATTTTAGCATGGGCAATGTGATTTATCAAACTTGAAACTGATTGCGGTGCTTATTTTTGCATCTATAATTAGCACGTTAGAACGCTAGGTCTTAACTGGCACAGCCGTGCGCACAAATGGCTGCGGTTATGCACATACTTCTGCACCCAGCTGGAGGAGGTGAATGAATGTTTTCGCCGGCGTTTGTTTGTTTGTTTGTCTGTTAGCAAGATAACTCGAAAAAGTCTTTGGATTTGGCTGAAATGTTAACAAATGATCAAATTTTGGGTGTGATCACTGGATACAACACTAATTTTCTGACCATAATGTGATCGCTGGTTGCAACTCCCGCTGTCTGACCCAGGCGCGCCGGCAGAGTGTATTTTGTAGGCACTTAGCTGCCTTGGCGGAGGTCTGTGCTCTCCGAGTGCTTCTCTCGTTTCTTATTTGGTATCTGAATAAACTAAATATAGATATCCAGAGGAGAAATGCGTGTTTGACTGTAATAGACTTACCTTGGTCTACAGTTTGTGGTTCAAGGAGGAGTCGTACCCATGTTCCTTTTTTTTGTTCCCCGTTTTTCCTTAATGGGTCCAGCTCCAACCTGGTCTACTCTCGGTGCTACCCTACCCTAAAGCTCACCGCACGTCACTGGCTGTACTTTCGGTTCAGTGGCTTCAAATTTAATTTTGCGCTTCCGTTGAGCCTGCTCTTTCACTTTCTCCATGTTGACAACCCTTGACTAGCGCAAAATCCTCATTTAAATAGGGTGGTCTTAAACACTTTTGCGCCTGTAGTCAATTACGGCAGCAATCTAAGTAGGTCACAAACCAGCAGCAGGCGCAATGTTTAAGCTTGCTCACGCAATTTAGCGCATTCTATTTGGGATCAGTAAATCAGGCCCTTAGACTTTTTTTTGAGACACCATGGTGGACAGGTCTTGCTATACTTTTTCCAACATAAGATGTCAGTCGAAATGTCTATTTGTCCTCTTTTAAAACACAGAAATGTCAAGTTATGCGCGTTCTGTCAGCATCAGGTGGATCATTCAGATCATCAGGTGGATCAGCATTTGGATCTGGTTCATTTTGGAGAAAAGCCTCTCTAAATGCTGCAAGATGTCAAATGAAGGCTTTTGATGGCCCTTAACAAATTGTACATATTTTAAAACACATGTGATACAGAGAGTGGTATGTTGAACTTTAGTGTGTTAATTAAAACCTTGTTCTCACCATTGTGGTGTACAGGGTGCAAATGGCCCCAGTAGAAATCAAAGACGCCCATATGTTGAGTCCAGTAGCTAAAATACAACAAACAAAAAACAGGGGTGCTGTTGAAGTTGTAACACCTTTAAAGTCAAAAGCAATACGCAATTTGCATGCAATGCAATTCAATCTTATGGGAGTATTGAATAAAGTTAAAATTAGCCTCAGTTTTCATAATGCTCCGTGTCATGTCAGGTCTTGGTGTTGGGTGTTATATTATCAAACCACCAAATGAAAAAAATCCCATTATTCCATGCACAGTGAGACATCAATGTTGTCTCTTACCCTGGTTCAGTATCAAGGCAGGTGCATAGATAACAATCCCTGTGTACAGCAGCTGAGAAACAGCGAAACAGAGAGAGAGAGAGCAAAGTGACAAAGTACAGGCTGAAAAAGTACATTCTGAATACACCAATACAATTTTTACTTTAGAAAGTTTGGGAGAATGTGAAATGTGACATTTTTACCGTTGCCGCAAGAAACTGGAAACTCCCCAACAGCTGCAGGCCTCGGCCAAATCTCAGCTTCAGATACTGTGACAGACAGACAGACGGCAGGAGTTTATAACACATCACGGTATCTCGCTCATCCTTCCTCACCTCATATTTCTATCCTATTTGATGAGCCACAGGTGCCACTTTCCCCCTCACCCCAGAAAATCCTGCTTCTACTTCACCACACAGGTCTGAAGTAGTTACTCTCATAAATGTGTTAACTTTACCCTTAAAAGCCTGGAAATTGTTTAATTTACTGGACTTTTAAATAAGAAAAAAGTTTCTTGTGTTGTTCTGTGTTTGCTTAATATGCAAATATTATTAACCATCCATCCATCCATTATCTACTGATTTATCCTCCACCGGAGGGTCACGGAGGGGGGTGCTGTGCCAATCTCAGCTGACATAGGGCGATAGGCGGGGTACACCCTGGACAGTTTGCCTGTCCATCGCAGGGCCACATAAAGAGACACTCACACCTACAGTCAATTTAGAGTGACCAATTCACCTGATACCCAAATCTGCATGTTTTTGGACTGTGGGAGGAAGGCGGAGAACCCGGAGAAAACCCACGCACACACAAGGAGAACATGCAAACTCCATGCAGAAAGGCCCTGGCTCCAACCAGGGCTTGAACCCGGGTCTTCTTGATGCAAAGGCAAGAGCGATAGCCACTACGCCAACCGTGTGGCCCCTATTATTAACCAATTATCCAGAGACTTAATGACATTTAATACCTTGAATAAGGTATTAACAAATTGATAGCCCTTCATCATTTTTCATAACAATATTACCATTAGTTAACTGTGGTAACTTCATTAATTTAGTGGCATGACCGAGAGAAAACAAGCCATGACAAATGAGAACATCCATTTCTAGCGTCTATAATATTCAGTGTGACAGAGTGACTAGGACCTGATTGGTGCTGGTGATGCCCAGGCGAAAGAACACAGGCAGGAAGAAGTAAGCTGTCAGCAGGGAGTTGATGGTTTGTCCGAGGCACATGTAGAGGAATTTAAAGCCATAGCGAGAAGTCTCAGCTGGGACACCCAGAACCTGGACTGCTGACATGAAACTGGCACAGAGTGACAGCCCAACAGGCACTGCTTGCAAGCTCCGGCCACCAGTGAAGAACTCATCAGCATTTGCCTGCCTCGAACTCTTCTTCAGGGCTTGAAAGAGTCCGATGGCCATAGAGACCAACAGCATGGTGGCAAAGACGGCATAGTCAGCCAGGACAAAGCCTGAAGTGAGTGGTTCACTGGCAGACGACTCCTCCATTATTGTATTTGTTGCAGCCCTTGGCCTTGTAGCACAGGTGGATAGTTCAATTCAGATGGTTGGTGAATCTGTCAGAGTAAATAACAATTAGTAACATGTGATATCTGTAATGGTTTAGACTTGTCCATGTTTATGGAAAGAGGAATTACTATAACAGATATACAGTATGTGACGTCATTCTTTCTACTTTCTATTAGTCAGAATGATGTCACGTTTGCCATTCATGTGTATTGTCTTTAGATCTAGAAGAGATCTCCAGTTTCAGATATCTACAACTTTGTGAAGACTATCTGAAAAGGACAATGTAGATATCTCCAAAATGTATAGAATTAGATTTGTGTTTATATTTTCACATTCCTCATATTAAACAACACGTTTTCAACAGAATGAGCCAGACAAACTTGGGGCCCTTTTCAGAAAGCACATTGAGTGAAAACTCTGAGTCACTCAACACTGAGATGAGGGAAACTCTGGTTTTCAGTTTCAAAAAGCCTCAGCTTAACTCATTTACCCTATATCACTAAGAAGTGCCTTTGGTTTCCTCATCAGACTCACTCAGTCATCATGAAAATGTAGCAGAATAATGAAAATCTGAGGTCTTATTATAAGTGGCCAAACATTTGCACACATATCAGTACAATGATAAATCTCATAAAATGCGTTTCCTTCATTTTATACATTTTTTTTTCAGTGGATGTACGTGATTTTGGCATGTCCCACACACTGCTCTGCCAACAACAGTGTGGTTAAATGATACTTAATCAAACATTTTTGAGCTGCCAATGAAGCTTTTGATCTCTTTCCTGGATTTCTTCTATTTAACAGGTCTACGTCACTTTACCGGTTCTACGTCCCCAACCGTCGTCCTCTATTCATAGATAACTAATTTATGTGCGGTGAATTTTATCACATCAGCCTGAGAAATGTAATGTGTGAGTGTGGGAACTTATTGGAATGCGTCTCATGCAGAATGCAGCTCTAAGCTGCCCCTGGAAATAACACAGCAAGCTGCCGCTGCTGCAATTTGCGCTTGCTGTTACTCAATGATCGCACCCCCAGTGGTGCTCACTTTTTGAGGATTTTCAAAATCATCCATTGGAGGGAGTCAGCTTCAAAATCCAAGTAGAATGCAAAACTATTCATCTATTCTAGAAAATAAACCAAAGAATAAGAAGAATTGAGTTGTCTGCGTCCTTTACCAAATTGACCAAGCATTTTTTCAAGTTTGGGCAGATTTGCGGCAAGAAAATGAACTTGAGCAAGAATTTAAGAAAAATCTTGACATGAACACATTCCCCAACCTGTTGCTTCCTATGATCTATGCTGGTTATTTGTTTAATGATAGAATTGTCTCCTGTAGGCAAATAACCTATGATTAACATCAGCACAAGAAATTAAAATGGTACATCTTCAATAATGCCAATTTGTGCTGTCACCAGCACCCTCTTAACAACAACCAGTAACCTCAACAATAAAAAATGTAGGTATGCAATTCCTCTGACATAATATGTAAATAAAAATTAAAAGCTACACCAGCTTTTTTATTTATTTATTTAACTGCAAACACCCCAACGGTGAATTTTGCATCTGAATTTAAGTGGTACAGTAATGTGAGCTATCTGTAATATGAATAAACGACTGATTGTCTTAGTGAATTAACACTGCAACTAAAATCTTCTTTTTGCAGGTATTAATACACTTGTGTGAGTTGAAATTTGCACATCAGAAAATTAAAAAAAATTTTTTTTTTAAAAATTTAAAAACTCACCACTGTTTCTCCATTCAGCAAAGCTGGTGGCTCTCAGTGAACGGGTTGCATAAGTGTGCACAACCACATGCCGTCTCTATGTCAAGGAGCACCTGTAGTATGCACCACATGATCCTTGAGGAGACTTGTGCTCCACCCCTTTAACTGGTGGACCTGCAGGGATGAAACAAGTAATGGCATACATCCAGATCCTGGTTGTGTTCTGTCCTGGTTGTGTGTAGAGTAAAGTAAAAACAGAAATAGGGGGGAAAAAAACTGAATATCAATACAATAAATTAAGATTTTTCTTTTCTTTTTTTTGTTTCAAAGTACCCTAGGTGTGAAATAATGCCCTATAAAATGACAGACTGTATTATTGTGTAGTCTATTAAAGTATAAAAGTGCCCTATGAAATAATGCCTTGTCATGTTTTATTAATTTCTTGGAACATCGCCCTATAAAATGACAGACGGCATGATTGTGTAACCAGAAAAACTTGATATCGAACAGAATGAGCCAGACAAACTTGGGGCCCTTTTCAGAAAGCACATTGAGTGAAAACTCTGAGTCACTCAACACATGAGATGAGGGAAACTCTGGTTTTCAGTTTCAAAAAGCCTCAGCTTAACTCATTTACCTTATATCACTAAGAAGTGCCTTTGGTGTCCTCATCAGACTCACTCAGTCATCATGAAAATGTAGCAGAATAATGAAAATCTGAGGGCTTATTATAAGTGGCCAAACATTTGCACACATATCAGTACAATGATAAATCTCATAAAATGTGTTTCCTTCATTTTATAAAAAAAATGTTCAGTGGATGTACGTGATTTTGGCATGTCCCACACACTGCTCTGCCAACAACAGTGTGTGTAATAAGTGGTTAAATGATACTTAATCAAACATTTTTTTTACATGGTTTTATTGTCCACAATAAGTTATTTGATAAAACAAGTCATTTTGATCATGTATATTCTATTTTCATAATCATATTGAACATTTCACATAATGTTACACATATTACAACAGCTATTACACACATTTTATAGTAGTACATGCTATACATAGTAAGAATGTACAATATGGAAATGTTTTTGTCGATATCGGTATCAGCAAGCCTAGTTTGATAAGGCAAGCCTAGTTTACAGGGACTGCCAACTAAAGTTTGAATCGTCATCAGTCTATCAGTCTGACACCCGGCCAAATGAAATACAGAGACATTTTATGCCCGCACCACGGAGAAAGACGACGAGGACGACATTTGACCGGCTGAGGATACCGTAGTGCTCAGGGAAGGGAGGGGGGTGAGCAGAGGAGCAGTTCGTTGTTGTAAATTTCAGCCTTTCCTCTAGATGTCACTATAAACTACTTACTTCACCTTTAACCTTCAAGAGGTCACTCTAGCTAATGTTCCTGTTTCATCTGACAAGTCCCCAGCATGTGGAAAGACACCAGATAATCCTGGAAGTCGTTCGAAAGTACGAATCATTTAAGTGAACGAACTGACTGGGATCACTTCATGAACTGATTCTTTCCTTTCTTAGTTCAGATGAGCTCAGCAGTGATCGTGGCAGCCGGGAGTGTAACTGCCGTGTTCTGTGAATCACTCGTGAAGTCGTTTGTCGACGCCGTCACTCACTTGTGAATCTTCGGCAAACGACGCCAGCCAACGTGCGCCGAGCGAGGAGGGAGTGACTAGTAAGAAGAACTGTGTCTGCCGCGCTGCTGTGATTCGTTCGCGCTGTCAGTCACTGACTCATGATTCGCGAATGAACTAACACACAGAGAGCTGGTGAACTGTGGCTGAGGACGTGAATCTCGCAAATGAACTGACACACAGAGAGCTGGAGAACTGTGGCCGAGGACGTGAATCTCGCGAACGAACTGACACACAGAGAGCTGGAGAACTGACTTGAATCTCGTCCGCGCTGTCACTCACTCTATGACTGGCGCGAACGTACTGCACTCAGGGAGGAGGTGAGTCACGTAGCAGGGCACTGGGCTCCTGCTAAGCACTGAACGATTCGATGAATAAATCTTTTGAACGAATCATTTTAATGAACTTATTCAAGTGATTCAGTATACTCAAATGAACTGCCGATCCCATCACTATTGGAGAGTGGTGTGTCATTAATTATGACAATGAACCATACCCAGGTGTCATCATGGATGCAGAAGGGAACAGTGTGAAAGTCAAGTGTATGCAACGCAATGGCATAAACAAATTCCGTTGGCCAAGTCTTTGGGACGACATCTGTTGGTACCATGACTGGCAGGTACTTTGCCTAATACCAGAACCACAGGCTCTGAACAAGCGCTCTACAGATTGAAGCGTCTGCATGGAAGTATGTGGAACAGCAGCTGCAGAACTGAGTCATGTCTCTGCAGAAAGGGAGAGACTGTTTGGAGATGTGTCCAAGTGATCTTTCTGTAATATTCTGTTTTTTCAAATCAACTGTTCTCCACTCCAAATGTTTCTTCTTGTTCTAAAGTTGAATGTTTGACTTTCACTGTGCATAATGATGTGCAGAGTTTAACGCTAGAAGGCCACATTATCTCATTTTGGTCATCAGTAATTAGTGGCTGCTTGTCTGCAGTCTGTTCAACTGGTAATTTCCCCTACATGGGAAAAGGCATTTTGTACGTAATGTTCTTGCATTGTTCCTCGCATTTATGAGGCCATTCAATGACATTTCACAACGTGTCCACCCGATCATGTCACTGTCCACCCTGTTATTTTCATGTTCAATGAAAATAAACAAATTATTTTCACAAGTTAGCAACATCTTTGTGTGATTTCTTTATAAACAAATGAGGGCCAAATAGTATTGTTTGAAAGTTTGACCAGATATCTTTGTTGTTAGACTTTATTTAGAAAATAAAGTGCAATTCTCACAGATTTTATAGAGAAACAAATAGTTAGCCATAATTTCATTATTATCCAAATACTTTTCCCATGAACGAAAATATATTGTTGAGAAAGTGACTAAATACCTTTCTGAAAATGTACATTTTATAATCACTAGGTAATTACAATGTATTTACTCTGCTTTGAAATTGTCCATGACAGGGTGGACATATTTTGAGGTTTGCTTGTAAATTGCCTTCTTGCAGTTAATTTATAAAACGTGTGGGAGCTTGACCAATATGCATTTCTAACAGCATAACATATACTTAATGCAATGAATATGAAGTTCAATGGTAAATCTCAGCTTTTTTGGGGGGAAATGGGGAAGTCTCAAAGGCACCTTATGGTGATATTGAAGTCTGTATAAAATGCTCTAAAATAATTATATTGGATTATTATTATTAAAATGTTGTTAAATTATGAGATAAAGCCTACAGTTCAAGTAACACAAATTGAAATAGAAATTTAAGAGGTATCGGCCTGTAGTTAAACGAGAAAAGCTCTCTTGGATTCTAGACAGTAAAACAACCACAGGAAACGGCAGAGAAACCCAACTGATTCAATCTTAAAATCAACTGAATCCTCTTAAAACCAAGCGAAAATTAGCATAGAAAAAAATCAAATCAGTGACAGAGATCAAGGTTTTATAGACACTGAAAAGAAAACAAGTATAGGGTGAACTCAACAAGCATATGAAAGTTGACTTATTATATTGTTTTTTGCACATTTACACAAAACATGAAAGACATAAAACCAACAAAGCTGGAGCCCTGAGACTTTTGCACTGCACTCCTCATTGACTATACATACACAATCTATGATTGCAATGGATTTAAAAGGCACAGTTTAGACAGTGCATTTATTAATTTTTTAAAAATACGTTTACATTAGCTTTAGTACATTTTAAAGTACTAAAAAAATGGTAAGCTGTTAAGGAGGTAAATACACTGCTTGGATCCAAATGCACAAGATGGGAAGCAAGATGAATGATTCAAGAGCTTTATTTGTTCCTCTTGCAAAATAAACACAGCCTCAGGAGCTCTTTGTCATCATAATAGAAAAAACAAACTTAGCTAAGTTAATATCGAACAGAATAATCCAGACAAACTTGTTATCAAACAGAATGAGCCAGACAAAACCTCAGTTAACCCTGAGATGAGGGAAACTCTGGTTTTTCGGTTTCAAAATGCCAGTTCAGCTCAACTCCTAGTCAGTTACCCTGGCAAAATACTCTGTGAACCTAACCTGATCGCTGGCAGCTTTTCTTCAACTAACTAACTGAGTTTCTCCTGCTCTTAGTTGAAGCCTGCAGACTGAATTCAGTGGCAGAAATTATGGTCTGTCCTTTTCTTGAGGAGCCAATTGATGTTGAGGTGCAGATACTCCTTTGTAGTGTACTACGAGTATACTTAGTGAAGTATACTTGGCTTGTACTGAAAAGTAAGAACACAAGTCTAAGACAAAGTACATTAATATTAAGACACTTACACTTTAATACTAAAGCTAATACTTTAGTATACTTCTTTCTGCCACAAAGTACTAATACTTAGTATATCTTGATCCAAGTACAGAATAAGGTTGTGCTTACATTTAATTTCGCAGAATAACAATTTGGTAGCAGTCAACCCAGTGTTGGGAGTAACGGTGTTTAAGTATAACAGCATTTTTTTTTCAGTAACGGAGTAATCTAATTAATTACTTTTCCTATCGTTGCAACGGCATTACCGATACTGAGAATTTTAAGTGGTGCGTTACTTGAGTTACTACAATCTGGTTGAATGAAGCCGAGTTACTAACTCAGTTACTTTGTGGGAGAAGTCATTTGTAACTATAACTAATTACTTTTTTAAAGGCAGATGCCCAACATTGGTTCAACCTGCTTTTTTGAAACAGGCCCCTGAACAATATGTTTTCTCTCTTCGCATAAACGACGCACTGGCACATGATAGAGGGACTGGGGACACTATAGGGAAGAGGGAATCAAGGGCAGGTGGAGTGCATGAGGGAATTAAGGGAGATGTATCAATGTAGATGAAGTGACAATGCAACAGGAAGACATGAACGCTTACCAAAATAAAAGGGGAAGTGAAAATCAAATCCAACATCAAAAGTGACATGAACTTGACTTTAAACATAAACTAACACAATAATTGACTAAGCAAAGCAAAAACACTAACAGATCTAGCGCCTTGTGACTAGGGATGCACCGATTGCCATTTTTGGGTTTTGACCCAAACGACCCAAGTTTGACCTGCCGATACCGATTTTAGCCGATTCCGATTTCAATTCTTTAAACCACTTTACAGCATACAGAAATATATATATTTTGTATATTTTCTTTATTAGAACATTTTAACATATAAATGCAATCAGTTCACATCCAATATCCAACTAAAAATACAAAAACGAATCACTACCTGTATGTGCAGTTTATTTAAGTTTAAACATATTTCACAACATAGTACCTACACACAAATAAGTAAATTAACTAATGACCAAGAGCGCACATCTCTCTCTCTCTCTCGCTCTCTGTGTGTGTCTCTCTCTCTCCCGCCCCGTGACTCGTGCTCTCTGCTCACACAGGTTTAAATGACAAACAAACAAATGCTGATCAAAAGTTTTGTGCAAGTGATTTAAGGTCCTGACTCTTGTCTTAAATATGACAGGCTTCGTTCAGTGATTGAAACAAATATATAAACATTAATGAAACGTTTACATGCAGAGCGCTCACTCGCAATGCAGTGTAATCAAATACACCGGCATGGCGGTATATTAAAAATTCATATCATAACTGAAAAAAAACGGTATTCGGTGTGAACCGGTATACCGCCCAGCCCTACACTCTACTACAGGTGCGTGTAGCTGCGTGCACGTGTGTTGCTGATGCTGCGCGATGCGGGTGCATTTGATCGGCTTATTAAAATCGGAATATTTCTGTCTGATCGGCCGGTCGCCGATTGCGGCCGATCACGTGAAAATCGGCCGGTTCCGGTCACTGGCCAATTAACCGGTGCATCCCTACTTGTGACATTCCCTCCCCCCGTTCCTGGATAACTGAATAAACTGAACGCACAAGACAGGAGGCAAGACCAATGATTCAAGGGCTTTATTTTTTAAAACAAACAAAGCCTCAGGAGCTCTTCCTCATCTAAGTAAAAAAAACAAACAAAAGCTTATCCCTGAGCCAATATCGAACAGAATAATCCAGAGAAACTTGATATTGAATAGAATAAGTCAGACAAAAGGCAGGTGCAAGTGATTACTTAAGGATCACCAGGTGAAGTGCATGAGGGAATTAGGAGAGATGTAATTCAACAATTCAAATAAGCACTACGCCGTTGTCAGTTGGCTGATGCAGGGCTAGTCCTATTTTGCTGAACAGGGCCACTGAACAGAGACCACCTGAGATGTGAAACATCTGCTGCTGCTCCTGTCAGAAATCCACTGGGCTGCTGTTAGCTGCCATGCTAACTCCCTTCACGGAGAGCATAGAGTTGACCATCAACATTGGCCAGCAGATTTTATCATCGACAACAACATTCCTGGACTACTATGTTCGCATTGCTAGTTTCATTGGCTGAGCTTGTGGATTATTCCATTAGACTGAGGACTTTTTTGTCTGTCTATCTGTTATTGTTCCTTAGGTTGTACCCTGTACACGTTAAATGCACTCTGAAAATTAACACAACTTGATTGTATATAGGGCTGGTCGGTATGACCAAAAATATATATCACGGTATTTTTCAAAATTCGAACGGTTTCACGGTATCCGACGGTATTTTTTTTTTTAATGCATAATCAGGTGTTCACAGCATTTTCTACTGGTTGAGAACAGAATTACTGCAGTAGATTAACTTAGGGTGGTCTATTTTACTGACATGAACGCTTTAGAATAACTCCACACTAGTACAGGTTCACATGGCCCCAGAAAATGATGCTGTTTACAAAGAAGAGCTACTCATGATTCTAATGAACTGAGGAATCGCAATGCAAAGACAATTACAGTCAAAATACAGAACTTTGACTGTGCAAATCAACATCATTTATATACATTCCCTGTGTTACCTGCTGATGTGGCAGGTGCCGACCTTAACTTATAATATTCCAAAACATGCTTACTAGGGCTGTCAAAATTGCTCAAAAATGATATTCGAATATTTCCTCTAAAAACACACAGATATTCGAATATATTCGCATAGTATTTGCAGCCAGACTGTCAGGCGATAACAGCATTACGTCAATAACAGGACGAAATAATACAACGAGACATAACCGCCTGTATATGTAGCTTATTTAAGTTTAATCATATTTACATTTAATCATATTTCCTGCCCTTGCATATAATGCACAGGGCAGGAAGGGCGGGGCCAGTGCCTGCGACTGGCAGGCCCAACCTGGATCGTAACTTCTTTGTTGGGCTTCGGTCCGTGCTGCTAGACGTCGATGGCATAGGCTCCATTTCATCACATTGTGCTCCTCTGTAACTTCTTGCTCTCCTTCACGTATGAGCCTTCTTTCCACCTTCGCCATGGAGTGTTTGTCAGTAAACCTTGTGTAGCATGTGTGGTGGAAGCCAGCGTCCTCGGGAATATCCTCAAACTCTAGATCAAGACCGTGCTTATAGTTCTCAGCCACCACGTTGCGAGAGTCTCCCTTCAAGCCGAGCCCTGTAAGCTTGTCCTGTACGTATTCCATCTTGTATTGGTGAAACCGTCTACCTTTTCGTGGTTCACATAAGCAATATGCACGTAACAATGTTTGTGTCTTGATAATTTCTACTTTTTGTCACTTGAAATGGTGAAAGAAAATAGAATGTCATGACATTTGCTGAGATTCTTGATGCATTTGTTTATGGAATGATGTTTTGCTCAAACCCAGTAGTCCAGTGTCTGAGATTGATCAATCTGAGATTGACTACAATCTCAGATTGAGTATTTCAACTCACAAGAGTCATGGAGTATGGCAGAGTGGTGGTCAATATGCGTGACCAGTACACAGACACTCCTTATTGTCTGGTCAAAAAAATGGCACACCAAAATGTGGACTTTTGTCACTTGTCAATATGCCACAGATGTCACAAATCAAGAGGGAGCATTGACCCAAGCAACAATGTTCTCCCATACCGTATCCCTCTCTTTTGCTGCTGCAGTGGTGTTACACTTCCTTCTAAAACATTCTCAAACTCACTGTAGGAGCACATTAATATTTCCAACTCCAGTGGGGTGAAGAACGTTGCCCTTCGCTAACTAACTCAAATCAGCTGTTCTGAAACCGAAAAAACTCAGAGTTTCCTTTCTCAGAGTAGATCAACTCAGAGTTCAGGGTTAGACTGAGAGTTTGTTGAACCTGCTTTGTGAAAAAGGCCGCAGGACTTTTGTTTTGAAATTGATCCTAATTCTCGCAAATTAAATCCACTTTATTGATAAAGTTTTACTGTTATTTTGGGATAGTTACTCTGTTTTACAAGTTTTTCTTCATGCGTTTATATTTTTGTTCAGTGAATAATGACACCATAGAGAGGTGTCAAGGTAGATGAAGTGTACCTTGTGAAGCAATCGGAAGACATGAACGTTTACCAAAATAAAAGGGGAAGTGAAAATCAAACCCAACACCAAAAGTGACATGAACTTAACGTGACTTTACATCAACATAAACTAACACAAGAACTGACTAAGCAAAGCAAAAACACTAACAGATCTGGCGCTTTGTGACATAAGCAGTGGCAAGAAGTAGAAAAAGTATCAGAAATTATAAGGACATGTAATAAACCCAGGCATTAAAGTGTCTGCTGGTTAGACCAGGTACTTTTCATAGAGCTTTAACAGGAAACAGATAAAACACGAGAGCTGAATGGGGCAACCACAGCTGTAAGCTGGTTCTCGTTTCCTGTACAGAACTACATTCACTTTTATTATAACTATCATTGAATGTGACACAGAAACAATCACGTTATGGGGTGAGGTGATCAGATGTAGATTGTTTTTTTTCCCCTCAACTACAATGATGTTACTCCTATGATATTGCATTACATTCCTTAAATTATAATAAATAATCACCAAACACTGATATCACTGCTGTGTTCTAAGTTAGAAAAAGGTTATAAGACTTATTGGACATTTTACAGATTCTCAGATGATGACTGACTGCAGTGACCATGCCACTTTAACAAATGCTGAGCATTGTCCTTCTCAAACCTCCACTATTTTAAATAGATCATATTATATATTGAAGTAGCATTTTGTAATGTAGGGCTTTGTTTTTCTTATGTAGAGCAAAAAAAGAAAAAAAAGCATTTTTGTTTAAGTTTCGAGTTGTTGTTCATCAGCTCAGTCTGTGGGATAAAAACAGTTGAACAGAGAGGACTAGAATCTCTTGTTTTTGTGCATCTGTTCGTCTAAATCAGGAAATCCTATTGAACTTCCTGGCAACACACACACACACACCCACACACTGCAAAAACACAGAAGTCAAAGAAGAGAGGCCTGGTTTACAAATGTTCGAAACAAAAACTGTTGCTGAACTAACCAAAAGGTAAAAACAGAACCTATTGCAATTTCTTTGATAACACTATTTGATTGTAAGCTTTAAAATGTAACAATGTAGAGGATGTGTCGGCCGTTGTTGTAGCAGCAATTATTTTCAAATTTCAAAGTCTCAGTGGTCTTAAAAAAAGTTTCATAATGGGGGACCTTAATGTTGTTCTATATTAAAGTACATTAAAGCTCACGTAGACATGTGAATGTAAACTCATCTTTGGCGTCTGTGTAAATGAAGCAATGCATTTGAAAACAACTTAAAACATGATACAGAATTGTGTAAAAGAATATTGCATATTACAATACAATATCTCTACATATTGTCTTCCCGATTTGGATTCAGCTGTCACTTGTCATATGCTGTTGACTATATAAAATATAATAAATTATGTGAAATAATTATTTGTCTTCAACATTAAAAGCTTAATAACTCCTGTTTAATGTCAAAAAATTGTCATGAGTCCTCGTGTTACGGTTCATCATTAACCCGACTAATGGATGACGGAATTGTGTCGAAAGTTAAAACTGTTAATGGCAATAATGTGAAAGTGTTTGCTTGCCTGACAAGATAAAACACATGTATAAAGCAAATTATCACATGCAAAACAACTTAATGTCCCATGTGGATAACAATATACATTGTAAACAGAATGTCAAGTTTCACTCAAAGATCAACCACCTTGAAACTTGTCACAGTGTGAAATTGTCTTCATTGCATCAGTATGCAAACGGTTACATTTTGGAATATAAGGACATGTGGTTACCCTAACTGGGCCTTCGTCAAACCTCCAAAAAGGAGAATATCCGACAAAGAAGAACACAGCAACTTGCTGGAGTCTCTGAGAAGCTCAGGAGGATCTTCAACAAACACCACATCCTGGTATATTTCAAGCCCTGCAACACTTTTAAGACAAAATATGTTCATCCTAAGGACAAAATTCCCAGACACAAACAGAGCAATGTACTGAGGAGTGTCCCAACGTCTACAATTGGTGAACCCAAACAATCACTGCATAAAGGCATGTCACAGCACAGAAGAGCCCGTTTTCACTTTATGGATCTGAAGGCACATTGTCAGGAAACATTGAAACAAATATTCATTGCTTGGAATCTTGAGTTTGCCCTTAATCTGTGGTGATATTTGACCCTCAATTGTGACAAGCAAACAGACCTTATGGGATCAAATTTACATTTGGCAAATTATTTCTGACTTTCCACTGTCAAACTTTTGACTAAGTTTACAGTCTAGCATCAGAATCACTCGCCTGTTGATTCAGTTGGTTTCCTCCTCAGGAATACTCATGGATCTCAGTGAGGAGGAGTCAGCTCCTCTGGTGATCAGAGACAGGGGAGGAAGCCAGAGGTCCAGTTCAAGTACTGGTTCCAGTTTACAAGTCCACCTCTACTACTTCTACACCACAAAGGAAGCAACAACAATACACATTTCATGTGGCCAAATCTCAGCGGAAAATGTCTGCATTCAAGCAGGAAAAAAATGTGGTAAGATTACAGTGGATCACGAGACTGACTGAAGGCTCCTCTAGTGTATGCATTTCATTTTTCCTTTTAGTGGTAGTTAAAAAGTCAGTGTTGATGTGATGATTGTTTTATGTCCTCAGGAATCCTACCAGTATACCTGAGTCTTTTTGGGCTGGTGTCATCTGATTTCTCATTGTGGTATCCTCCATCACACATGTTCAACTCAGATGAAAGGTTACAAGTTCATTTCAGAGTCAGGTAGGTGGAAATTCACCTGAATATCATTCACTCCAAATTGGACACTGGAAATTGACCTTATGTGTGAATGTGAGAGTGTATGGCTGTTTGTTACTGTGTATCTACATATGTAGATGATTCAAGTATTGTTTTTTTTTTTATATAAAGATTTTTCTTTGGAAACTGGTTTGGACAAGGACCAAGATCCACATTCCGCTACAGTCTGACCAGAGACACAATCAGTCAAGTGCTTGACTGTGGTGTCATTGATTACCTTTTTGCTCAGGTAAAGTACACTCAGGCAATGTTATGTTCTACTTTAATCAATCATCAATGTACTATATAGTCTTTTAAATAACATAGCAGCACTCTAAGCAAGGATCAAAAATGCAAGAAATTGTTGGAACGCAGCGTGGGGTAAATTGATGGTCAGAAAATGGGGATAAACTATGTTTACACAGTGAGTGGAGGAGTCAATACACAGGAGCAAGTAAAGCCTTGTTATGCTTGCGCGAGACACTGTGGCGTGGGGCCCCGCTGATGGCACGACGTACAAACTCAACGTGTTGTTCGTTGCAACATTCGTTGACTGTCTCAGGGCACTCGGACAGAAGAGTCATAATACTCATAAGAGTCAGAAGACTTGAGTTGGCGCGCACTGCAGCCGACGAAGTTACACAAATTCAGAGGTGCACGACCAAGCGCCATGACACCTTTTGGAGCCGACGCGCCCGGCCCGTCACAGGATACAACGTAATTTTTGATGCGCGCCCGGCACACTACGGCGACCATAAACCTGAAGAGTTGAGGAAAGCAATCAAACAAGGCAGGACATGGTTCACAGCCAGAAAAAAATCACATGCATAGTTCATGTGTTAAGAAAATGTCATTTTTGTGGCTTCCAGTTGCGAAGTGACTTCATTGCTGGTGAAGCAGGAGTTTCTCCACCTTTAAGCACTCAAGAAGAATGCCTCGGCCTTGCAGTACTGGACTTGTGGAGAATGGCCAAAGAGCGACATCAGAGTGTAAGAGAGCTCTGCAAAACTGTCAGGTATCTATGTTTAGAAAGCATGTTGTTGTTTGACTTGTATGAGCTTGTTTAAGTTATGTTTTAATTAATTATAGGATTCAAATTGACATACAGAAGGTATTAAAATGTCAGCTTTTAAAAAAAATATAATAATATGATCCTCCTTAGCTACAAATCATGTCTGCCTAAGTCACATCGCCATGACATCCAGAGACGAAATCGCCTGGATCGTTATCGAATCCGAAACACCCTCAAACATTTCTTGAAAAAGCTTGGAAACTGCTCTGTGGACGAGTACAGCTTGAAACTCAAGTACCTGACTGAAATGGCAGGCATAGAGCCCTCTCTGGGAAGCGAGACCTTCAAAGTGGATCCTTCTGCCTCCCATTCAAAGTCAGCTTTCAGTCTCATTCGAGTGACTGGGGAAACTGGAATTCAAACCAGTGGAGGTTGTCAGTCGGATAGTTCCATGGTAAGAATAAGCTCAACTGTGTTTGATTTTGAGATTTTATGGTGTTTTTCCTTGTACCTCCTGCACTTGAACACTATCAAAATGGGGATTTATGTGGTTGTTGACTTGCAGCGCTGTTAAATTCAATGCACTTTTTTTGGGATTAATTCAATTATTTCGATTTGGGTGACTTTACATGCAACCCACAACCCTCAATAGCTTCTTTTCCCCACCACCATGTTTTTAACTAATGAGTCTGCATTCTTTTAGGAGTGGCAGACCTTCTGCGATTTCCAGGAAATCATTGACGTCAGCATAAAAAGGGTTAGTCATGAGCAAGTTCCCCATGACAGTAGGATGGTGACAATAACCCGCAATGATGACAGATATCTGGTAAAGGAGAGATTTAACACGTCACTGTTATTTTAGAAAGGTTGGCTGTATTGTTGAGACTGTATTGTTTTAATTTGATTTGTCCTCATGTGCACTACAGGAAGCCAAGTTCCAGGATCTAAAAGAAGCACTTTCATTTGTGTCACTTGTTGATGGTTACTTCAGGCTTACAACAGATTCCAGCCACTACCTCTGGCAAGACATTGCTCCCCCAAGTATTCTGGACATTTTAAAAAACCATTGCCATGGCCCGATCACGTGAGTCACGGCGATAAATTCTGGAACCAAAGCAAACTTTCACATGTCTGTTTTCACTGTATATATAATTTCTTGTTCAGTTCCGAGTTTGCCGTCAACAAATTGAAAAAATCTGGATATAAAGGTGGTACATTCCTTGTTCGGCAGAGTCCAAAGACGTATGACAATTTCTTTGTCACTGTGTGTGTTCAGGTAAGGCTTTCTGTTGAGAGCACATATAAATGATTTAGAGCTTACTTACTTACTTTTTAATTGGTACAGATGGCAAAAAATAAATTCCTGATAAAGAGATAAGGCTGGAATTTACATGCCGCTGTCTTTAAATCTATCATGTTTCAGTATCAAAATATTAGGAGCATTTGCAGAGAGTTGTTCGCAAAAATCATTGCTGTCATTCTATATTACAAAGTTGTTGCATCACGTAATGAACAATTTTTTTTTCTGCAGACACCACTCGGACTTGACTATAAAGACTGCCTCATTATTAAAAGTGAGCACTACAGTCTTCCTGGAATCCACAAGTCTTTTTCCAGCTTGAGAGAGTTGACCAGCTATTACCAACACACAAAGCTGCTGCTGGATGATGTGCCTGTCAAGTTGGGCCACTGCTGTCCTCCCCGTCCCAAAGGTTTGACTTACAAGCACACAATATTACTAAATATGGACTACATGACACAATTCAATACAATATAAATCACATATAAATTAATTTATTCCTTAAAGGGTGTACACACTAGCTATGATTAACCAAACATCATAATTATAATAATGTAATGTTAATAACATGTATTGTTAAGATTAATAAATGTAATAATCACATTTTTAATCCAAGTATTTGATCATCTTCTACATCTTCATTTTACTTAATGTGAGCTAATGTAAATGCACTCAAGATGCGTCTTGGATGCAAATTGTATGTGGTGATTATGTAATCCTGATTTAATTCATACGTGCCAATGTTCTGGTATTCACGTTGAGATCCAATATGGATCGGATTACTCTTTACAGTTCACATAGCCCTCTTAGAAACACACATCGTGTGATTTATTGTTCTAGCTATCTTGTTGATTAGTTCCATCTTTAGTCTATACAACCATAAACAACCACACTACATACATGCACTGTATGATTTCAATCCTATTGCCCAAAACAGGGCGAACTGGAATCACTTACTTGGACTGAAATGTGTTCTTTAACCATTGGAGACTGTATTGGCAAACACATGAGGTTTACTTTTCTCACAGAGCTCACAAATCTCATCATCGTACGCAGTGGCAACTCGGTAGAAAACCAGGGCTCGCCAACACCTGAAAGGAACAAATTCAGTCATATCCAATTCAACATTATCAAATATGAAGACTTGAAATGGGTGAGTGTTCAGAGATGACTCCAACTACACCTACTACTATAGCAATTATAGGTACAGTGCAGTAGGCTGTATGATGGCAGAGCCATAATAGTGGCTGTACTTCTTTTCTTGAAGGACGTCAGCCTTGGACAGGGATCCTTCACACGGATTTTTAAAGGCTACAAAACAGACATTCACAAGGGTGAGAAACGAGTGCTAGAGGTCCTTCTGAAAGAGCTTGATGTTGCTCACAAGAACTCCTGGGAGGTTTGTTCCTTTAGATTGAAAGTGTTATTACTTGTGTTTGTTGTTCATATTGTTTCACAAGTCATTCATGTTTACTTGTCCTCTCTGTCTCTCAGTCATTCTTTGAAGCTGCCAGCTTGATGAGTCAGATTTCACACAAACATCTCCTCCTTGTTTATGGCATCAGTGTTCACGGAGTAAAAAGTAAGTTCAGACAAAACAACTGACCAAAAGTCACCACTAGGGATGGGAATTTCACAAATTTTTAGAGTCGATTGTCGAGGTCCACGTGTCGATTTTTTTTTTTTTACATCAGCAGCAACAGCAGCAGTGCGGGGGTGTAAACTATTCTACACTGTACTACTTCATTTTATGCTCAAAAACATGGCTGTAATGTCCATTATTGACAATCAGAACCGCGATAATAAAAATGATGGAAAAAAAAGAAAAAAAAGCGGACTCTCCGCCGCTGGAACGCGTGTCGCCACACGCCAGGCGGCTCAGGTGAGGTGTCCACCAGAGTGAAATACAGAGATCCTGACCGGGTGAGATGCCGTCTTCATTTAGCGCTCGTGTTATGTCCCCCAACCCCGTCCTAAACTTAAGCGCAACCTTGTTCGCAGTGCACGCACACACATGCTTGGACGCGCACAGCCAGTCGAGAGAACGAGCCGGTGACGCCCGCACCATCATGTGAGAGCGCAGGGGAGCCTGGACAGCAGGATCACCTTTTCGTGCACAGCTTCTTTAACCTCCATAGTCGTGAACTTTACGTGTTTGTGACACTTCAACTTTTTTTTACTATAAATGTTTTTGTCGAGGTGCGCACGTGTCGATTGTCGATCGATTTGTCGACAAAAAAGTCCCATCCCTAGTCACCTCATTGACTAAATATTTTTTAATTAATCCAAGCAGCATTGTTGCCGTTTAATCAGAGATGAAAATGAGGTTGCGTTACACACCATCAGCAAAATAACAATACAGTAGTGTCAAAACTGAGGTATGTACCGAACTGTGACTTTTGCATAACGTGACCCCGACTGTACGGTGATTATAGCATTGCTCAAACAACAAATGTAATGGTGGCCTAAGACATATTCTATGCAAGCACGAAACCCTCATTTGTCCCTGTAACGAGGGAGAGTATTTCTGACTGTGACGCGTTTGGTTTAAAGTACAGCTATTCAAACAACCCTCACTGTGCGTTTCAGACATCATGGTGCAGGAGTTTGTCAAGTATGGGGCTCTTGACCTCTACTTAAAGAGAGGGAGATCTGTGTCAGTGAGCTGGAAACTCGATGTTGCCAAACAGCTTGCATCTGCACTCAGCTTTCTGGTGAGCTACTTTCTGATGTCACAAAAATCAATGACTACAACATGATCGATGGCGTGTAGAATTGTAGTCATTTTTAAAAGAGGATACAAATGTTGATGTCCTGATTAACCTTTTTTTTTTTTTTTTTTTAAGTGACCAGTGTGTCATGCCATAATGAGTTAACATTAACATGCAAGTGTTTTGCAGGAAGAGAAAAACTTTTTTCATGGAAATATATGTGCCAAAAACCTGCTGCTGGCCAGAGAAGGTGACCCATCGCAGGGCAGCTCCCCTTTCATCAAGCTGAGTGACCCAGGGATCAGTGTGGCCATGCTGGGAGAGGATGGTAGGGGATGGTTTTTCGAAATCAATAATTAAAAAAAGAAACTACTACTAAAGTACATATTATTGTGCACCACTACTGTACTGGTTATCCATATATGATTTCTTCACCACACATAACAAATGAGTATTCTTTCATCTAGTTAAACTCTGTGTTTTTTTCGTTGGTGATTATTTAATTGGTATTTAAACATAATTGTTTAGGATATAGTTACAAATTAATAGATTAGCAATACAGAAAATACTACAAAATTGGTATAAAAGCAAAAAACGCAAGGAGCGGAAGAAACAAAGCAAAATCAAAACCAACAAACAAACAAAGCATTTCTGTGTGTTTACTCAGTTATAATGGACAGAATCCCCTGGGTGGCCCCTGAGGTCCTGGAGGACCCAGACAACCTGAGTCTGGAGTGTGATAAGTGGAGCTTTGGTGCCACTGTGTGGGAGATCTTCAACAATGGAAACGCTCCACTGCGAGGCTGGGACCTAAAACT
This sequence comes from Microchirus variegatus, assembly GCF_963457635.1. Taxonomy (NCBI): domain Eukaryota; kingdom Metazoa; phylum Chordata; class Actinopteri; order Pleuronectiformes; family Soleidae; genus Microchirus; species Microchirus variegatus. Next base: position 10,388,494 of record NC_139805.1, read on the forward strand.
GGTACTTCCACATCTATATGGACAAGTCATACAAACTGTCCAGTGAATGAAGTACTTGTTCAGACTAAGACAGGAAGATACAGTGATAGTTTAACAAGGGATAACAGGTCCAGATGGTAGATGTAAATGGTAATGTGACTATAGTCAAAGAGGAAAACAAGCACATGAGGTGACATGGTGCAAACATAGACATAGGCCCCGTCCCAATACCTCCCCATATCCTACATTTTTGCCCTAACCCTAAATTTTGCGCATTCAAATGTAGCTGGGAACAAGGGGCAGTGCGATGTTGCCCTTATAATCAACCCTTAAAATGTAGTGAGCTCTGATGCGGGCTTAAAACGAAGTGGAAGATGTAATTACCCATGATGCTTTGCGAATTCAGCAAGCCGGCTAATATTTTTCAACAAAGATGGCGGCCACATCTGCCGAGGAACAATTTCGTTGTAATAAATTTTCGCAAATAAGCATGTTACAATGTTGAAATGTGTTGGAATATGTTGGTGTTTGATATACATCCCAACATATACGATTTATGAAAGCAGCTAGCTAACTAGCTAGCTAGTGGCTATTTGCCGAGTGCTTCGAGAGAGTATGCCCGTCATGAAGAGCTACATGACGGGCAAACGCTCTCGAAACACTCAGCAAATAGCAACTCGCTAGCTCTGCTACATCTAGGTAGTTTTATCAGTGTTTTGGATGTGTGTACCCGCTTTCATTTGAACACGAATACCCTGTATTTGTCAGATTTCAGTCACATTCGTGATATAGCGTTTACGAGGACGGAGAAAAACTGGCATTGACGGAAAAAAACAAATCATCCATTCATCCATCTTCTACTTTATCACTTTATCCTCCACATGAGGGTCGTGGGGGGTGCTGTGCCAATCTCAGCTGACATAAGGCGATAGGCGCGGTACACCCTGGACAGTTCGCCAGTCCATCACAGGGCCACATTTAGAGAACAACCATTCACTCTCACATTCACACCTACAGTCAATTTAGAGTGTCAATTTGCCTAATTGCCTAATTGGACACTAATATTGTATATTGTTTTTGAACTGTGGGAGGAAGCCGGAAAAACCAACACACACACAGGGAGAACATGCAAACTCCATGCAGAAAGGTGTGAATAAAATCAGAATCATAAAATTATAAATCAAATATGAGAACAAACCATTCGCACTCATTTTAACAGCAAACCCCTATGGTACCTAGATGTCAGGTTGTGAGACAAGTATCAGTAGACATCCTTGGGCTACACCTTTAAGATGTGTTACATATTTGGTCATATTTGACAAGAATTATAATCACTCAGAGTGTATGGAAGTCATTGCAGGTGAATAAACACAGAGGCGGCAGACAAGCAAGTACTAAAAAAAAAATAATCAACGATGATTCCTGCAAATCTGAGAGTGAAAATATTGAATATAAATATAAAAAATTATTACAGTCAATTGTGTCTGTGTTTTCTGTAGAAGAGGCAGTTTTATGAGACATTCCAGCAGCTGCCTCCCTCACAGTGGACAGAGCTGGCCGAACTGATCAGTCAGTGTATGTCCTACCAGCCAGCCTTCAGACCTTCCTGTCGCAGTATCATCCGTCAGCTCAACAGTCTGATCACTTCAGGTAATGATGTGAAATTTGACAATGTCATGAGGTGGGGGTGGTGGACAATCAATAAGCACTCAAAAGTTGACGACAATTCAAAAGGTCCAGTATGTAACATTTATGGGATTACTAAGCTATTAATCATTGCACCCCTACACAAACATCAGCTGGCCATCAGGTGTGCTATTTCAGAATACTGCATGAGCAAATTTCTTAATTGCAAGTGTTTCTTACGTCATTGCAGACTATGTAATTCTGCATGCCACTGAGCCCGTCACACAGAGCCCAGTGTGGAGAGCCCTCAGCCCTCAACACGACCAGACATTGTTTGAGGAAAGACACCTGCGCTACATCTCCCCTCTGGGAAAAGTAAGCATGAAGCATCAAAACCAAAGAGCAACATCAGTAGTCCGTTTTCACACAGCAAGTCTTGTAATTATTATTTCACTGTGTCCTGAAATGGCACATTTAGTACAAATTGTAAAGTTAGTGAATGACTGACAGGTGACTGAATTATTATTTTTTTAATCAGGGGAACTTCGGCAGTGTTGAACTTTGCCGTTATGACCCATTGGGGGATAACACCGGGGAGCTGGTTGCAGTGAAAAAGCTGTTGCCCAACAAGCAGTCGACCCAGGAAGACTTCCAGAAAGAGATCAACACCCTTAGTGTTTTGCACTGCGACTACATTGTCAAATACAGAGGAGTCTGCTACAGTATGGGTAATACAATCTCACAGCCCATGGTGTAATTAGCTTAAGATAAGTTTTCTACTTATAACCTAGAAGACAAGGAAGGTAGAAGTATTTTTTTACTGAAGTCAAGTCAGCTAATTCAGTTACTGCATTGTATCCAGTTTAATATAAATAAAAGCTTAATTATTTTTACATCATGGTGAAGGCTTATCATGATTTGTCTCATTTAGTCAGAATTAGATTCAAATATTAAGCTTAACATGAGGGCAGATTTTAGTGTGCTGAATTATTGAAATATTTGTTTATTTTTATTTTATTTCTTTTGTTCAAAGGTCGCCTCAGTATGAGTTTGGTGATGGAGTACTTGCCTAATGGCAGCCTGATCGGCTACATGGAGAGTAACCAACATAATGTTAACACCAGGCGGATGCTGCTCTTTGCTTCTCAGATCTGTAAGGTAAGATAGATTACCATAACCCCAGCACATTGTTGTCATAATAAAAAGCTTGGTTTGAGGTTTACTTAAATTATTCCTCAAAGAAGTTCAATTGAAAAACAACTGTAAAACAAAAAGAGAGATTTATTTATTTGCTCTGGTTTGCCGTTTTTACTTTTCCCAGGGGATGGAGTATCTGCAGACTCTACGCTATGTGCACAGAGACCTTGCAGCCAGAAATATCCTTGTGGCCAGTGAGACACTGGTGAAAATCACTGATTTTGGACTGACCAAAATCATTCCTTTTGACAAGGAGTACTACAAAATCATGCAGCCTGGCGAGAGCCCCATCTTCTGGTAGAGTTTTCCAATTGGAATCTCTAATGTTCGTTCAACCAAAGTGTTAGGCACAAGCCTTAGCTTTCTATTATTAGGGAATAATCACTACAATAATAGTTATTTATGAAAATAAGAGTGAAAGCCTGATTCTTCTTTGTGTCAAGCTGACCTAGCTGCTGTCCCATGTCTATTATTTACCAGTCGAATCTGAGAGACTCATTCTAGAATATACAGTTCTGTCCAAAGTTTTTTCTTCCTTCAAGAGGAATGTAGTTTTGCAGCAAAAACACAACCATTAGAGACACAATAAATATAGACAGTAGAACCAAACTCGAGTTAAAAGACTTCCAATCAGATTTCAAGTAACTGCCAATAAATTGCAATAGAAAACAATAACAGTAAACCAATAAAAACAAAACAAAAAATCACTCATTAATTGTACAAAGTAATAGCATTGATAGCACATTGGGGGGTTTGAGTCAAGAGCACAAAACCAGAAATCAACCAGAAGTGGATGATCACAACTAGACAGGATAAACCAGGCTTTCTTCAAAATGTTGTTTGAGTGCCATTTTACTGGCTTCTTTGACAAATTTTGGAAGGATGATTTTTAATTTGCAGCAAAAGCTTGCCATAAAGATTAAACAGAAGGTTAAAACGGACTCAGTAAAAGATAAGTAAAAATATATTTTTTTTAAATAATAAATTAGGGTCACAAGATTATTATTTTTTGTCAATCACTGACCTCGTGTAGTTATTAGAGTCTCCACAGAGTTTTGTTCTCATAACGTTCCTGAAGGTCTAATGTCTACACACTGCTAATCTGATGCAGGTACGCCCCAGAGTCCATCAGTGAGTCCAAATTCTCCCACAAATCAGATGTCTGGAGTTTTGGAGTGGTTCTTCATGAACTCTTCTCCTACTGCAACAATGCCCGCAACCCAAAAAGAGTATGTTTTTTTTATATATATATATTTTAATAGAGATACTTCATACTACTGATCATGCAACTGTTTCAGCTGTGCATGCAGGAGATCGGACACAATGTGCAGGGTGCATCCATTTCACTGCATCTGGCAAATATTCTAAACAGTGACTGGAGGCTGCCAGCTCCTCCACATTGCCCACCCAAGGTATGTTCACAACTCTTGCCATCACCACTAAGGGGGAAGCACTTGCAGGGAGGGAGAGCCCACTGATACGTGGTTACAGTATCAATACAGTGCAGCCATAACAATATACTGATAAACTAAATGTTAACAGGCAACCTTTAAAATAATAATCTCCAACAATCTCCCAGTTTAAGCCATACAGGATTATTCCAAAATGTACAATGCAGATGATTTCCATAATATTGCACAACATTGCACAACTACACAACCCCCATGTAACACTTTACATTAGAGTAACAATATGGCAACAGTATGGTAAATGGTCTGTTTTATACAACACATTCCTCGTCTAGTGCTGTACACCATCCCTCACATATCAAATACCTGATGTACCAATTAACACAGCCAGCAGAGCTGGGAACTGAGTTTGGAGTTACAATAATCATGTATTGACATGGCAAACACTTTGTTTTTGAGAGGTTTATATAATATTACAACAACACCATCTTATTTATATCCTGATCACCAACTTGTAGCATGGACCTAACAATGGAAAAAGTATTTTGGCATACATGACATCAGAAAGTATGCATTTCAACTTTTGACCCAGCAAAGCCACATTAATGCTATTCTATTTTTAACACCAGGTGTACAATATGATGATGCAGTGCTGGGCATACGACTTCAATGAGCGGCCATGTTTCTACAGCCTGGGGAACCAAATAGAAGTGATGATGCAGGATGACAGAGAGAGTCCTAAGGGCTGACCATCACCAGCCTCTAAATTGTACTCAGTAGGAAATGAAACCTTCATTCATTGGGACAATTACAATTTAGTTCATACAGGAATTAGATGCACAGCACTTGAAAAAAATCCCAATTAACTTGTTAGTGGCAGATAAAAGATTTTAATCAGTGACTAGAAAATCTCCTTTAAACTAATTTTCCTAAGACACAACCATGCTGAGGAAAGACCATAGCTCTGAACTGTTGCATATAAACACAGTTAGGTTGTCATTGTCACATAAGAGCAGGTTTTTTAGTGTCAACCAGTCCACTTTCCATACGAGCAGATTGTACAAAATTTACAGGAGGCAGATGAAAACTAAAAGTTACCCTAGTATAATTACAGTGCATAATTAAATTCACATGTTTTGCAGTCACTAGTGTCCTTTCAATTATTTTTAATATTCTTATTTCTAAATTCTAATTTTCTCACGACATAACGACAGCTAAATTAAATACCGTTTTATTCAGGAAATGTAATGTGCACTGCGAAGCATTTATATTTAAGACCAATTTTAAGACATATATATATATAGAACATGAACAGCTTTTGCAACTTTGTGATGATGTGCTGTCTTGCAAAGACAATTTTTCTTTTTATTACTTTTGCTATTTAATAAATCAATGTCAGTACAGAAACTTGTGTATGTACTACTTGTTTTTTTGTTTTTTTAACTGATAAATGTCAGTATTCACTATTCCTCCATTGCTGGATTGGCACTAGAGCCGCCCCCCAGGATCCTTATGTGGAGGATAAAGTGGGAAAAGATGGGTGGATGGTTGTAAATCAAAGGTATATCATTTATTAAGTCTAACCTTTAGTAAGCATATTATGTAATTTGAAATAAACACAAGTCCAAGTCTGTAACATACATTAAGTGAGCATGGGTAAATATGAGCTACAGAGCAGTGGACTAATATACCTCAGTTGAAATCATAATTTAAGTCATGCTTATGGTCGATAACAGGAATGGAGCTTCTACATTACTTACTTACACGCAAATTAAATAAAGAAATCCTTTTCTGGAGGACAATCACTCATTTAGAACCTGAAGTGGTTACATGTGTAGCAGCAGTAAAATAGTTTTAAGCAGGAACCTAAACTACATTATACCTCAAAAGCACATACAAACTTAATTATCACAACATACTCTACATTAAACAGACACCACTGTCTGGGAAGCTCAACAAAGATATCAATGCTGTGATACAACCAGGCCTGGACTGAGAAGGATGTTAAAAAGTTGTCAATGGGGAAACTTCAATTACAATTTTGATAGTTAAAATTAAGTTTCAGTCAGGCCTGGTCTTATCATTACGTAGTTTAGCAGACAAACCAATAACAAGCAGACAAGCTAATGCTGGTACTTCAACGGGAGTAATTTAAAAAGCACCAAGCTGGTAAACAGTAAACCACCACATCAAACTTGTGTTGCATAGGCTGATATAAATATCAGGACACACCAAACAAACAAAATAGCTTGGATATTTCACAACCTTATACCAAACAAATCTATCTAATGGCTTATCAATACTAATGAGCTAACGTTAGCCCAAATCCTTCACCACAGAAACACGACATACATTCCCTGGTGATCATGCTACTATTATCAAGGGCTTCATAGGTTTGGGGTTAAAAAAAAGAAGAAAGAAATATTTACATAAATCATTTTACCTGTGGAGGAAAAAAGTGACCAATTCAGCATCGAGTTAACTTCTCCAACGTTCTCCCTTGATTGGTTGCGTGCTTCTTTTCACCGACCTTTTCTTCGGGGATTTTTTGGTGGCTTCTTGGGTATTCCATCAAATTGAGTCATTTTCTTGTGGAACGTTTGAAGTGAAATCTCTGGCATCGCGTTTCCTTGAACTCGGTCAAGAAGACACGGCGTCAACGAGGAGCAGACAGTCTCAGATTGGATAACGCTACCTGCCTCGAGCGTCCAAATTTTGCGAATCAGATTACGATGATTAGGTGGAGCAGACTATCTATTTTATGAAGTACTTTCACTGTGTAGTGGCAGTTTTAGCAAATGTGTAATTTTTGTGTTATTAAAAGTTCCCAACTGCTACTTGGCACTTATTTGTTGTCACCCACAATAATATAGTTGTCATTTTTCTGTACTACGTATCATGCTAGCTAGCATGACATACTAAGATCACTCAGGTGTCAGGTGAAACGCCACAGTCGACGCATAAAAAACGCCTGTCCAGTAACCGGCGGATGACGTCACCACCACGAACCGAGCAAACTGGATTCTGTCAGAACGTGATTTACAGGTAACTGGAGTATTTTGTACGGCAGCTGATTCAGACTGTGTGTCGTTCGGTGTGTTGGGTCCTCGCAGAGACGCAATGACGTCCAGCTCCTGCGGTAAACTGTGTCTGTCCACCACGATGGTGTCCACTTGTCAGTGTTTGTCCTCTGAGTGCGTCCAACGGCTAGCTGCGGCTACTAGCTAACATCTAAGCGCAATAGCCGATGTAAGACTGATAAACGTTCAACTAAGTTAAAATATATTTCCTCTATTCTGGAATGTAAGAGCAACAAGTCATTTGTACGCCAGAATGTAAAGTCATACGTGTGAGAAAGTAATAGTAATAGTAATTCGGTATTTACTTCACATATTGAAAATAATATAATTTATTTTATAGGACGGGTTTATAAACGCACCACATTCTATGATCAGTGCTGTTCTACAACCAGGCCTGGCGCCATTGGATGAAGTGACTGAGGGGGATGTTACAAAAGTTGTTAGTGAGGAAACTTCTGACTGCAATTAGATTAATTCTTATTTAACTGTTCATTTCCCTTCTGTTTTAGATGTGTTGATAAGATGATTGTTTTGTTTCTTCACTGCAGAGATCAAAGGATGAGAAGGATGAGAACCAGAGAAATCATGGTGGCAGTAGCTCTTGGTGTGCTGTTTCTCCATCTTTGTAATTATTTTAGTGACCAGAAATCCATTTGGCTCCCTAATAATGAGAGAAAGGTGGAGGAAAATCATATATGGCAACCCAACAAAAACAGCACCTACATCTTTGCATGGTCAGCATGTCAACAAAATAAATTTTCTGCCAACACTACAGATTTCAACTATCTTCCTGAACATATACAAAACTTTCTTTACTACCGACACTGTCGCCATTTCTCCATGTTACTGGACGTTCGAGACAAATGTGGAGGAGCGGATAAATCTGCAGATGTCTTCCTCCTTCTGGTCATTAAGAGCTCCCCTAGAAACTACGAACGCAGAGAGGTGCTGCGCAAAACCTGGGCTAAAGAGAGGCTACACAATGGTAAGAAGATTCACAGAGTCTTCATCACAGGAACAACTGATATCAGTTTTGAAACAGTGAGGCAGAACAAACTACTTCAACTGGAGCATCATGAGTACAATGACATTCTCCAATGGGACTTTGTGGACACGTTCTTCAACCTCACACTGAAGCAGATACTCTTCCTTGAGTGGATGGGAAAGAACTGTCCAAACGCTCGCTTCTTGCTTAATGGTGATGATGATGTTTTTGCCAACACAGACAACATGGTGGAGTATCTCCAAAGCCTCAAGGACAATGATGGAAGCAAACACCTCTTTGTCGGCCATTTGATACAGAACGTTGGACCCATCAGATTAAATGGAAATAAGTACTTTATACCAGTTCAAGTATATGTGCCAGAATCATACCCCCCTTATTGTGGTGGTGCGGGCTTCCTCCTGTCTAGCTATACAGCTATGGTCATATACAATGTGTCTCAGTACATTACCATATTTCCTATTGATGATGTTTACATGGGGATGTGCCTGGCCAAAGCCGGACTTAGTCCTGTTTCCCATATGGGTGTGAAGACCGCCGGAATAAACATTCCCTCCAGTAAAGTGGATGATTATGACCCTTGCTATTATAAAGACATGTTATTGGTGCACAGATTCATTCCTGGTACCACATATCTTTTGTGGCAAAAAGTACATGACCCTGATCTGAAATGTGAAAACACGTTAGTATCATGAAATTGTAACATATCTGGGTGTTGTCATTTAACCTGCATCACAGGAAAAGGTTTGAGGTGAACCTACACCTGTTTGTATGGTGTTTGTTGTACTTCACTGTTTGAAAGTAACCTCAGAAAGCAAATAAATCACAACCACAACATCCATGCAATGACATTGTTTCCATGTCGACTCTGTGTATCAAGTTGTTGTTTAATGAGTGGTGAAAGCTGCACTGCATTCAGATTAACAGAAGATGCATTTAAAAAAAATATGTGCCCATTACTCAACGCTAAGTCCCTAACCCAGGGGTGTCAAACTCATTTTTGTTCAGGGGCCACATACAGCGCAATTTGATCTGAAGTGGACCAGACCAGTTAAATAATAGCATAATAACCTACAAACAACAGGAACTCCAACTTTTTCCCTTTGCTTTACTTAAATGTATCGTAAGTATAGTTTTGATGAACAACTTGACACTTCTTCTAATCATAATGTGACATTTTCACAAATTCATCCTGCTGGCCAGATTAGACCCTCGGGTGGGCCGGTTCTGGCCTGTAGGCCGTACGTTTGACAAAAATGTGGTTTAAGGCCATCAAGAAAATAGTTGTTTTTTTTACATACAAGACACTGTTACACAGTTCAACCTAAATATCTGCCAATTATGTACTGTATATTTTTCTTTATTCAATGTGAATTGCACACCCCCATGAACAGCTTAAGAAACACTGGGCTGATAGTGAGCTAGTTCCTACACATTTTCCATTTCAAAATTCCATACTTTTCCAGACTCAAATTTCCAGACTTCTCGGAGGATTTTTCAGTCAATATTAAACATCTGAATACCAATTGTTAGATGCTTATTATGTAAATAAATGCTTTTAAAATCCTTCACTCATTCTTCATGAAGCCAGTCCTCAGAAAACTTGCATCGACCCATGACACTGTCGCTGCCGACAACAGGTGGCTGGCTCGACGACACGTATGGAAAATAATAAATGAGAATCTCAGTCAGTAACACTAACCATGGTAACTCGACACCTTTCTACAGCCAACTTGATTAGTTTCATATCATCTACAGGTAGGCTATGTTTGCGTTAGTAACTTAATGCAACTTGTTTTGATTTGTATATTAATATATTTAATTTTAGAAAGTGAGATAATAGTCTGGAAACAACACAAAAAATTTTCATACTAATCCAGACCTGGAAATTACTCAAATTAAATTCCATACGTTTCCATGCTGCGTATGGGAACCCTGAGTTTTAAATGTCCAACCAAAATCACTTTAGCATACATGGTTGTTCATAGTTTAGAATTCATAACCAGTCCCAGCAGTGATTTAAACATAAGTTGTGTCAACATACAGTTGCAATTAGAAATATTCAACCCCCACAACTTAAAAGACATTATAGTCACACGGATGAAAGATAATGACAATAAGGGACCAAAAAACTCATTAATCAACAAACAATATTTATTGATACTATATGAGTTACTTTGACAACAGACATTGACTTGAATTTACTTTGAATTTAAACTGAAAAATGTAACTCTTAACATGTGCATGCGCAGTATTATTCAACCACCTGCTTCAGTATTTTGTGGTACACCCTTTAGCTTTTATAACTTCTAGAAAACTGTTTCTGTAAGTGCTGACAAGCTTTTTACTCCTCTCCATTGGAATCTTTGCCCGTTCTTCATGTACAAAAGCTTCAAGCTCAGTGATGTTTGACGGCTTCCTTGCTGCAACTGCCTTCTTTTAATCCCACCAAAGAATTATTTCTAATTTATATCTGGTGAATGAGAAGGCCATTCCAGGACGTTCCATGATCTTTTACTCAACCAAGCTTTGGGTCAGTTAAAGGTGTGCTTGGGATCATTGTCTTGCTGGAAAGTCCAAGGATCACTAAAGTTCAATTTGTTAACAGAAGCCATCATGTTCCTCTTTAAAATGGCCTTGTATTTCTGGGAATCCATAATGCCAGGTACACAATCAAGATTCCTGCCACAGAAAAACATCCCCACATCATCAATGACTTACCTCCATGATTGACTGTGGGGATGGTCTTGTTCTGGTCATATGCGTGGCCTTTCACACGCCAGACATAAAGCTGGTCCATATGTCCAAACAGTTCCAGTTCGGTTTCATCAGTCCACAGAACTGTCTCCCAAAGCTCTCCCAAATTCCCCCTGGCATATTCTAGTCGAGTTCTGATGTTCCTTGTGGTCAAGAGTGGAGTGCGTCTGGTCATGACGTCATCAGGTCATCACATCATAGTTGTGCTGACAAAGTTTCTAAGGGCTCTTGATGAAATGCTGGGCTTTCTTCTACGGCCAGGCAGGTTTGCAGCTGTTCCATAAGTCTTTAACGTCCTTATGCCTATGCATAATTCTCCCAATGGTGTCTCTTGGAATATTAAATTTTTGGGAAATGTTCTTATACCCAAGGCCCTTCAGGTGCCATGAAATCGCCTCTCAGCTTTTGTGTAAGCTTCTTTGTCTTCCCTATGATTACAACTCACCTTCAATACCTTCATGGGTGGGGTTTGCATCACAGCTGAAGCAAATGAAGGATCATTCCCATGTTTCAACTCCACTTTAGGCCATAACAACTGTTAGACAGCTTTGAAAACAAGAATATTAGAGGTTAAATATTTGTTATTTTACTAAAATATACTGTTATACACAAATACTGTTGATTTTATGTATCACTCAACTCATGAAGAAGTAATTTAAAGCAGAATCTTGCTCTCTTGCTTAGCAGCTTTTCTGAGGGAAACCCTGCTTATGGATAGTTCTTCTTTCTTTGTCTTTATTTGCATTTGTATTGCGGTAATCCAAAATTAACTTAATCAAGTAATCAAGTTACATTACTTTAATATTGTGGTACTTAGATTACGTTACTGACTACATTTTTTAACAGGTAATTAGTAACTGTATCGGACTACATTTTTAAAGTAACCCTCCCAACCCATATGATATGCAACAGTATACAACAGCAGGGTAAGTGCATGTACTACAATAGAACATGCATGAATGAAAGACAACAAAAGACTAACCTGGCTTTTCTGACTTTAACTTAATGGTATGTATGGCCCATATGTGCATTAACAGTATGTATAATGGTACATTTTCAGTATACATCTCACAATGTTTCCCCCCTGTTACATTTTCATTTCTATATATTCATTTGGGGACTCCACAAGTTTGGATGATTTGCATCATTTTAAACTTTGGCCAAGTTTGATGGGGACAAATGACACTTAAACATTCTCGACTGGAAAGAAATATAAGGAGACATACTGTACATTTAGACAGGTTTATTCAGTAGACAGTTTGAAAAAGAAAAAACAGCAACTTTGTTTTTTAAAAGCATAGCCTATAGTACTGACATTTGATTGTGTGATAGTTGCACCTAACCCATGATATATGCTTTGATTCCTGCAAAACATCTTTTTTTAATCTTAACAGTGGTTCTGTTTGAGTAACATGTGTATAACAATCATCCATACAAAAATAAAAAAAAACCCTACACATTTTGACTCATGCCTTCATGTGAATGTCGAGACAAAAGAATATTAATAAGTAAATAAAATAAAATGAGGACAAAATAATAAGACAGCATCTGTCTTACTAAACCCTGAGAAGTTTTATGGCATTATAATATCCCTGCACAAGTCAACGTTTTAACACTACAACTAACTTCACCACCCTGTCTTTGTTATGCCTCCACCCAGCAGTCACTTTGCAGTTTACATTCATGTCTGACCGGAACAATTAATGTTGAGCCTGTGATTAAATCTACTGAAACAAAATGTGTATTTTATTTGTGTGCGGATTGTTATGAAGCGACAGTGATTTTGATCAACCCATCGTCTGATCGTTCACCATCGAGCCAACATTTGTGACAAAAACTCACAAAAAGTTCCTGAGTCTGAAAACGTAATGTCCACATTGGCCACACGTGTCACGGGTGCAGAGATTCACATAAAGGTGTGACCATTGAGTACAATTTGGCACATTTACACGTGAATGTACATTAATGTGTACTGTCCCTAATTTCAAAATAATAAAAACACAAAAAGTGAAGTCGGTAAGCAAACTGACGTTTTGTCATTGGTGTTTTTTGAAACAATAATGAAAAAATAATGATATAATCGTGACACGCTGACAGAGTAAACACATACTGTACTGGACACTGGTGAAGGCCTACAAAAAAGATAAGGTTAAAATAATTACAATACCTAAGGTCAACAAAAATAAAGATGCAACACTTGTTTTTGCTACCATTTTCCGTGAAATCAAGGAAAACGGTGTAAGATTTCCTACATACAAACAAAAGGCTAATTTCTCCAATATGGACCAATATTCCTCAGGCCACAATCAGTCACATGATCAACAATGCAATCAAACCAGACACTGACAGATTGTCTTTGTGACGCTTTAGTTCAGTGTCTAACAAAGGTGTTGCACATTTTTAGTGTGGCCTTTTATTGTGACCAGTCCAAGGCTCACGTGAACAAAAATCACGCTCTTCCATCAGCATCGTTATATGCCTCACCTGCCAGGTCGATGGATGACTGTAGTGCACACTAATACAGAGTCTAACACATTTGTGACTCAAATCTAAGAGACATGAGCCTTGAGTTTGCATATTTTGCGTCAATTCATGGAAAACGGGATCAATACATGCTGTGTTTAAAGTCCTCCTTAACCTAACATAAAACCCCTGAATATAAACCACTGAGCAAAAGATGAAGTTACTATGTCGATCTTTATATATCCCATTCTCTCCTGTCAATTTGTTGTTCCTTATCGCACGTCTGTTGCTAATTTTACATCCGATCATCACTTATGAGACGGTCTGCCCTGCCTGGATGTTTTTCACTTGTGCCCAATTATCCAATGTTCTCTTGAGTATTGAGTCTCTGTGCTCCTGTTACCTGGTGTTTCCATTTGCCTTTGTTGATTCGTTTTTTTTGTCTATGTCCCCAAGTTAATAGTGTGGTTAGGTTTTTTTGTTGCCTGGAAATTCTTTTCTTTCAGCTTGTCCCCCTCCAGGGGTCACCACAGGCAGTTGATGATCCTCATATTTGATTTGGTCGAAATGTTTATGCTGGATGGCCTTCCTGACGCAAACGTCTCATTAATCCAGGCTTGGGACCAGCACAAGGAGTACATTGGATGTGACTACCTTTAGCTGTAGCTGTAGCTCAACGTAAAGTGTCCAATTAACAATGAGCAACACGGATTGGGACTGACAAGGACTCAAACCAACAACCATTTTGATCAAAAGCCAAGTTGCCTTTCTGCTTGGCTATGGGCTGCCCCCCATGAATATTTGTTTTTTTGCTTTAACAAGGCAATCAGAGATGACAGACTTCACTCCATTCAAGCAACAAGCCTATGGCGCCCTCTGCTGGTCATGGGGGCAAGTGGGGAAACAAACAGACAGACACGCAGAGCTGCCAAAAACAATACTTCAGTCCCATTTTTGTGAGGTGAAGTAACTATCCTAAGCAACCCTAACCCTGATGGTTGTAACTACCACTATTCCAAAATAGTTTTGGAGTTTTACTGTAAAGGCTTACTTGCTATTCGGCCAGTCTTTGTTGAGATTGGTGTCCAAGGGTTCTAATATAACAATCCCAAAAGTAGGATATGTTTCTATGAGATTTGTGTCAAACTATTTCAAACTGTATTTGAAAGTTTTTGCATGAATTTGGTACAAACTGTGCCATAAATCGGTTTATATTAGTTTTTATTCATTGTCAACTAAATGTGAATTGAATTCGGACATTTTATTTAATTTAAATATAACTTCGCATAAGCGAGAAAACGTCTGGATGAATTATTAGAATGATGAACTTCTTCTGACCTGATACCAACCCTAGAGTTGCTTAACTGTGTGCAGCATACTGTCACCACTACAACCACTGAAATATTAACATTTCAGTTTGGAGTCATGTATTCTTTGCCACATAAGAAATATGTTACCTGGAAGGAATCTGTGCACCAATAACATGTCTTTATAATAGCAAGGGTCATATTTATCCACTTTTCTGGAGGGAATGTTTACTCCGGCAGTCTTCACACCCATATGGGAAAAAGGCTTAAGTCCTGCTTTGGCCAGGCACATCCCCATGTAAACATCATCAATAGGAAGAATGGGAATGGACTGAGACATGTTGTATATGACCATAGCTGTATAGCCAGACAGGAGGAAGCCCCCACCTCCACAATAAGGGGGGTATGAATTTGACTCTTGTACTTGAACAGGGATAAAATATTTGCTATGTGGGTTTCTGATGGGTCCAACGTTCTGTATCAAATGGCCGACAAAGAGGTGTTTGCTTCCATCATTGTCCTTGAGACTTTGGAGATACTCCACCATGTTGTCTGTGTTGGCAAAAACATCATCATCACCATTAAACAAGAAGCGAGCGTTCGGACAGGTCCTCTCCATCCACTCGAGGAAGAGTATCTGCTTCAGTGTGAGGTTGAAGAACGTGTCCACAAAGTCCCATTGGAGAATGTCATTGTACTCATGATGCTCCAGTTCAAGTAGTTTGTTCTGCCTCATTTTTTCAAAACCAGTATCAGTTGTTCCTGAGATGAAGACTCTGTGAATCTTCTTACCATTGTGTAGCCTCTCTTTAGCCCAGGTTTTGCGCAGTACCTCTCTGCGTTCGTAGTTTCCGGGGGAGCTCTTAATGACCAGAAGGAGAAAGACATCTGCAGATTTATCCGCTCCTCCACATTTGTCTGGAACGTCCAGCAGCATGGGGAAGTGCCGACAGTGTCGATAGTAAAGAAAGTCTTTTATATGACCAGGAAGAGAGCTGAAATCTGTGATGTTCACAGCATCTGTATTTCCTTGACATTTTGGCCAGGGGTAGACATTATAGATTTGGGGTTTTGGGGTTAATTTGGGGATAATTTGACTGTCCTCCTCTTGTTTCTCATCATGACGGATGTGTTTGTTTATGAGGTGAAGGCTCTTTATTTGGTCACTATAATTCCTACAGAGATTGAGGACCAACACACCAAGACCGACTGCCAGCAAGCAAGTTCTACATCCGATTCTCTTCATCCTTGAATCTCTGCAGAGAAAAACAAAACAAAACACATTTCAAATTAGCAAAAAAAATTTTTTACTGACTTTTTCGGTAATAGTTTTTGAGGAAAGGATCCAGGATATTAGAGCTGTGGTCAGTTCATTTGTCCGTCCTGTTGAGGCCTGCGTCAAATGGAAGTGGCTTGTGGTTTCACTTTAAATGGCGTTCACATGTGAACAGATGCTTCCTGTCGTTTATTTTTGCAGCATTCACTGCGACACTGGTGTTTCCCTGTGAATGTGCAGTGAGACACATTTGTCAGCAGGAACAACCTTTATTCAATAATTTACAGCTCAACGTCACACGCTGAGTGATCCCTACCAGTTTAATTATATCATATAAAGAATATCAGCTTTACAGCCATACAGTGATGTTTAACCATCACTTTATGTTATATCTACATTTTGAGCAAAGTGAACTTTGTCCATCTCTAGAAGGGCATTTAGATTTAATAATATGACCCACATACATTAACCCTTGTCATTACCAAGCTATTGCTTGTGATTACAAAAAAAATAACATGGTATAACCAAAACATTACTGTAACAATGATTACCACAGTCTTGTTACTGATTACTGTCAGCAATGTGTTGTTTTTTAATGTTCTTGTACGGCACCTTGTATCTGCCTTTGTTTGTGTGAAATAAAATGTCCTGGACTATTGGACATTTCCCTCCGATTTATTATCCTCAGCTCCGGTTTGAGTTCCTGGAAGACAGTGTGCTACAATAAATGTAAGATTGCAGTTTCCCGAAACTCACAAACATTTTTTTGCTCTTCATTTGCAACATAATGTTGCAATAATAATATTATTCAGTCCAGCAACGGCAAAACGGGTCACAAGTCTACCGAGGGACATTTTGAGTTATTTACATATTCTGAAAGTGTTATTTCTAAGCTTTCCAACAATGTCCAACACATGCAAATTGATAATATTTGAAGAA
Source organism: Microchirus variegatus (assembly GCF_963457635.1). NCBI lineage: Eukaryota > Metazoa > Chordata > Actinopteri > Pleuronectiformes > Soleidae > Microchirus > Microchirus variegatus. The sequence goes on from NC_139805.1 coordinate 10,405,530, forward strand.
GATATGGCCATTAAAATGTAGGCACTCCTCAAACTGCTTTAGGGAGAATTTTAGCCTCAAAGATTTACACCTTCTAGGAGCCAAGAGACAGAATCATCACATTTACATAGAACGACCCCCTCCTGGTCTAAGCTGTCAGTGAAACCACACCTCTCTGTATGAGCACAGACACTACTGTTGTGAGCTACACTGCTACACAGAACAATACATATACAATACATGAAAAAAACTGGACATAATATCCTCTTAAGATTTAAAAAAAATATAGGAAGGTGGGGGTGGCTATTCTGTTATCATTTCTTGTCCTTACACTTGTGTAGTCATACAGTGGTATGCAAAAGTTTGGGCACCCCTGCAACCCCTGTTTGAATAAGACATTTCAGTTAAATATATAATATAGGAGACAATCACAGTGATATTTGAGACAGACAAAGTTTATATGATTTACAGAAAGTGTGCAAGAATTATTTAAACAAAATTAGGCATGTGCATAAGTTTAGGCACCACAAAAGAAAAATGTGCATCGTCCTTTTGCAGAAATAACAGTCCAATTAGAGTCTGGATTCTGGCAGAAGGTATTTTGGACCCTTCTTCTTTACAAAACATCTCCAGTTCAGTTTGATGGATCAAAATGGTTCTTACTGGAAGCAAATGGTTCCAGGTAGAACCTCAGCCCTTGAAGAGTGTACGGTCAAAGTATGCACAGAAAAGAATGGAGACAAAACAAATATAAAAAAGGGAATAGCTGAAAGGTAAATGAATAACCTCTATAACTCGTGAGGCAGGGGAGGAGGGGCATTTCATACAGTAAATCTCAACCATTTGTATATTTGTCATGCAGCACTTGTGCGCTCTGTGGCATAACAAAGCCGTTTATGAGAATCAGGTGATACTTTTGATTGACCGACAACCTTCATAATAACATTACATTTCCAAGGTTCTATTGTGTGATGATGATGATGATAAATGTGTGGGTGTGTGTGTTCTTGTATGGGTATCTTTGTGAGGACCAAAAAACGTATATGGGTCAATGACGTGACACAATTGTGTTCGTGTTCCTATGGTTTAGTTAAATCTAAACATGTTTAAATTTGAAAATAAACTCTCAAATTACTTAAATACATTCACTTTTTGGAGACCTAGTCTAAAATTTCTAGATTTTATCAATTTTGAGAGAATATTCAGAGGATAATGGTAAAAATGTCAACGTTGCGTAACCATAACAAGTTGGTACCAAATAATTAAACTTGTTCAAAAAGGGTGAAAATCTCAATAAAACACATTATCGTCTAGTTTGGCATATTCCTACATTTGTGTTGTTTAACAATGAATAGAATGTATGGAACACCATTGTTCTGAATATTATAACGAATTTGGGGCCAATTCCAATTCCTATCTTAACCCTCAAGCTCAACCCTTAATCTTAACTGGCCCTCAAAACATGGTGTTGAGGGTTATGTTGTCACTTAGAAATGGGACACCCCTTAAATGCAGATACGTCTTCAGACTGTGGGGGGCAGAATAACGCGAAAGCTGCGTCCAGTCTGTCAACTCCAAAAAAGAAGAAGAAGAACACACGATTATTTATTACGATCCGTTTGTCAGTCAAGTTATTAGGTTGTCAGTTAGTTATAAGATGATACTCATACAAATACCACAACCACGGACATATTCAGCTAACAGTTACCACACACCACGGCTTATTGAAAAGTAAACGATAGCAAACGATCGCTTGTCCGCACTGGCCGGCTATTGACAAAAGATCGTAAAATAAAAATAAATGTTACGCAAAAATGACGTAAGTAATCAATAATATGGGCCTTAACTAAGATAATACAATGGTTTTCATAATTGTTATATCTCTCTTAACAAAGAAAATACTTATTTTGTAGCGTACTCGTTTCGCACTTGCACTAGCGTGTGCGCACATTTTTGAGATTTGAGGGTTAAGATTGAGGTTTAAGCAAGGAATTGGAATTGACCCTTGGAGAATTTTGTCTGTCAAGTCAACTTCCTAAATTGTCAAGGCGGTGTAACAAATATCTTCTGCTCTGGGGATGATTTGAATCAATTAGTGGGAAACAGTCAATAATGAAATGGCCAAGCTTCACATGTGGTTTAACATAAATAAACTATTGTTAAATCTAGAGAAAACGTAATACCGTCTGTTCTTTGGAAGGCATAAAATCTACTAAACCAAAAAGCACTTTATCTGCTGTACTGCACACACTAATCTCTCCTCATCTTCAATATTGTGCAGAAGTCTGGGGACACACTTATAAAGGTAACACACACCCACTGCCAATACTCCAGAAAAGGGCTCTGAGAATTTTACATTATGCCAATTACAGAGAACATAAAAATCAAGTATTTATCAAATCAGGAATACTCAAATTATATGATTTAATAAACTACCGCACAGCACAGATGATGTACAGGGCGGCCAACAAAAGCCTCCCTCACAACCTTCAAATACTTCTCCCAACTAGATGTTAGATGTATATAATATATCTTATCTGAGTCCTGTAAACCAAGACACTATGAAATAACAATCACTCAAGATGGAACTGCTGAACTGGTCACTGAACGCAAGTGCTCTCAACAAGGAGTGTGGGCTCTGATGAACCCGAATGCCCGGGCGGGACCCTACTAGTACCGACAAAATGCCCACTAGTAGCACTAGTAAGACATTTTTGACCTCACTAGTAGTACTAGTAAGAGACAAAATGTCCACTAGTAGCACTAATAAGATGTTTTTACCTTACTAGTAGTACTAGTGAGGTCAAAAATGCCTTACTAGTACTACTAGTGGGCATTTTGGCGATGCTAGTATGGTCAAGGAGGCTACTAGTGTGTGACACATGCCTACTAGTAGGGTCTAGTAGTGTTACTAGTGCAGCACAGTGGTTTACTAGTAAGGTTTGATTGCGCACTAGAGGGCGAAAAGTAGCACTAGTAGTGGAAAAAGCGTTACTTGTAAGACACAGTCACTCTACTAGTGTGCCAAATTGTCTTACTAGTGAAGACAAACAGCTTACTAGTACATGGAACTTAAGTCTGATATCAAGGATATCGAATAAATGCTCAAACGGCTTGCCATACTCCTTGGCATGGGGAATGTTCATGCAACATCAGAAGCTGAGAAAGGTCGCCTCTGAGCAGATCAGTGCGAGAGTGGACATCGCCACAACTGGGAGTGCGGTGGCGGGGATGCGCTCTGACATCTCCGCAATACGCGACTACGTGGTGAGAATGGGAGTGGACGCAGCTAAACGAGAAGAAATGGCGAAAGCTAAGCGTTGCGAGAGCTGCAGAAGAGAGGGATGAATAAAAACGGCAGAAACGGGCTCTCTCACCATCCAAGTTAATATTCACACTACTGAAAGGAACTCTGTCGATTGGACAACTTTGTGACGAGGTTACATCCTAGGCAACAAGTCGAGACTGTTGTCACAGATCAATAAGGACACATGTACGGACATACATATAGACTGTTGTCTGTCCCGAGATGAACTGCAGCCCTGATGCTACTGCTGCTGAAACATGTTACGTCAAACTGTCAAAAGTAAAAAAAAAATTAAAAAGAAAAAATGTGTAATGGGGGCAGGACTAGATAAGCTTTTGCTTCTCCCGCTTTCCCTCTCAGTCATGTGTAGGAATTAAAATGATGATGTGTGCTGATGTTGACTCTCAGTCATGTGTAGGAATTAAAATGATGATGTGTGCTGATGTTGATTTAACTGTCATGCCCGAAATAAACAAATCATTCATTCATTCATTCAATAGCCACGGTCCTAACCCAAATAAACCATTTTTATTGATCGTTTTAATCTTTAACTGCGTCATTGTACTTTTCAGCTTACTGTATTCACTTTGTATCGTTAGTTTTGCATTTATTTACAAATCCATGGTTTAAAGCCGAAGTTACCGTGACGTCGGTATTCATGAAATCCGCTAGCGCACGTGATTAGCGTAGGATTACATGAACTCAACCTCAAATTTTCCCTGACAGCCTAGGGTAGGCACTGCCTATGCTGTCTACCCTGACTGCACGTCACTGATAGTTAATATTTCTCCATTTGTTGTGGTTACACCACTTGACATTTTCAGGGGTAATCCATCTTTCCTTTTGTAAAAAAAAAAGTATTAAAAGCTATTTGAAATGACATGAAACCAACAGAAATACAACATATAAATGTTTGCAAGCCTGATGCAAGCTTTTGAGAGAGTCCTCAGTCTGTGAGTTTGCTGACCAGTCTGCTGGGGATGATGGCATTGAAGGCAGAGCTTAAGTCAATGAAGAGCATCCTCACATAGCCCCCCAGGTGTTCGAGGTGGGTTAGTGCAGTGTGGAGAACAGTGGCGATGGCATCCTCAGTTGACCTATTTGCTCTGTAGGCAAACTGGTGTGGGTCGAAGATGGGAGGAGGCTGGCTTTAATGTGCTGCTGGACCAGTCTCTCGAAACACTTCATGATGACTGGTCATTAAAGTCGCTGATGCTTTTCTGGTATTGGGATGATTGTGGCAGACTTCAGGCATGGGGGGGGGGGGTGATGGATTTGGACAGGGACAGGTTGAAGATCTTTGTGAAGACCTTGGAGAGCTGTTCTGCACATTCCCTCAAATGAGGGAGTCTTTGTTTCTATCTCCGTGGAATGCTGTGCGGCCTGCTAGCTCAATGGCTCTGTGGTACCAATGCGTGTAGCCACGTCTCTCTGTCTCTCTGTTTGTTTGTGATGGATCTGGTGTTGAGCATGATGGTGGGTAACGGTGGTTTATGTGGTTATTGCCTTAGCCTTGTGAGTAGTCCAGACCGGCGACCATGCTTTTGCTCCTCTGTCTCCAGTGTTCGCTGGGGCCGGCAACAATCCACGGAGAGCACGGTGTCCTGGTGATCTGCTCTGGTATGTTGTTTGAGTGCAGAAATTCATTCGTAACTGCTTGATTACACTGTAATCTGATTGTTTTCTCAGACAGGATTCATTCCAACGCACTCACATCACACTCCCATCTCGTGACTGTTTCATGACAATCTCTGTCACATCTCTGAGAAAGGTGATTTGTTTATACATGTTTCATTTCTTTACTCATTGTCTATGGTTTTATCCTCCACATGAGGGTTTGCTGGGGACCTGGAGCCAATACCAGCAGACACAAGGTGAAAGGTCACTAGTCAGAGAGAGTTTTTCCTTACCTTGGTCGAGGTTCTAAGGACAGAGGATGTTACCAACTAGGGCTGAACGATATATCGCATTTGCGATAATATCGCGATATGATCAAGTGCAATTTTCTAACCGCAAAGGCTGCGATTATACGCCGTTCACGTGACATGCGCGTGTAAAACATGTGATATAATCGAACGAGATCGTCTAACCACGGACGCTGCACTCTGATCACTCTGCTCCCTGCGCGCTCACATGCGCGCATTGAGGAGGACGAGTCACGGCCCGTTTTTGTGAATGGAATAGGTGAGGGTGGGTCGGTAAGGTAAATACGGAGCTTCAGCCACTGTCCGTGGTGCTCTAAGGCTTCTTTGTAGGATGAGTGAGCACTCCAGTGGCTGTGCGTGTCAATGCGTGTGTGTGTGCGCGTGTGTAGTGCGAACGAGCTTACGCTAATGTTAAGAACGGGGGTGGACACAACAATCAGCCTTCTACACGAATGAAGACGGCATCTCACCCAATCAAGATCCTACACAACAAGCGCAGGTTCAAAAACCTGAGCCGTCTAGCGACACACCTGTACCAGCGGAGAGTTTCTCTCTGCTCCGCTTTTTTTTTTTGACCCTCATTTTTATTATCGCTGCTTTGATGATCAATAATGGACATTACAGCGATGTTTTTGAGCCTAAAACGACGTAGTACACTGTAGAATAGTTTTCACCCCCGCATTGCTGCTGTTGAAGCTGCTTTTGAACGCACTGTGTATATTTTTTTTCATTTATTATTATTATTATTATTATTATTATTATTATTATTATTATTTTATTTAATGACTGTCTAGCAGTTCACAGATGTCGAAAAACTGAGTGTGGTAAAGCCACATATCTTTATAAATATGTGTATATATATATATATATATATATATATATATATATATATATCTTTATAAATATGTGTATATATATATATATATATATATATATATATACATACATATATATATATATATATATATATATACATATATATATATATATATATACATATATATATATATATGTATATATATGTATATCTGCAATCTGCACTTTGTGTGACTTGTGACTGACTTTCATTTAAATGTTTACACCAGGGTTCCTTGTCAGCACATTATGTTCAGATGTTTGTAAGTTCCAAATATACTATTGTGATTGAAGTAGTTAAATAAAAATATCAATCATCAATTCATGCATCACCTCATGTCATCATAACAGAGGTCTGTCTTCCAGGAAAGAAAAGTTTATTTTTAATGTAATATAGTATTGGCCATACTTATGATGTATTGCTTGTCTTTGTTTAATAATACAGAAGATTTAGACCTTAAAAAAATAATCGCATCGCAATCGCAATATTGGCACGAAAAATCGCAATTAGATTATTTTCCATAATCGTTCAGCCCTACTTTTAAATGTATTAAAACATTTTTGAATTGCTCACCATGCAAATGCTTATTTGTCACCGACCCATATACCTAAGGAAGTGAGGTCATTTCTGGGAAGGTGAGGACATTTGGGCTGGTCCTCACATTCTGCCAACTCTAAAAAAAATGGCCTTTTCAGGGGTTTAAGACCTAGTCTTAGCGGTGGGGTTTGAATTAGTTTTGGATTTAGGTTAAGGTTAAGGTTAAGGTTAAGGTTAAGGTAAGTATAAGGGTACGGGACTAGGGAATGCATTATGTCAATATGAATGTCCTCACTATGAATGCTATACAATTACATGTGTACGTGTGTGTGAGACATCTTAAAGGGCCACTACTTCACCCCAAAAAATAAACAGTTTTTAGTAGTTAGTTAGCTTTTTTGGTTCACTATTTTACTATTGTCTAAAACAATTAACACCCCCAAAAAAGTTCAATCAGAAGACATGACAAACTTTCACAATATGATAATGTGTTATTCGATCATCAGACAGTGGATCTGAGACACATGTCACTACAACAGAGGAAGTTGGGATTGAAAAAAAAAATGAAATTGACAAACAAAAGTCCACATCAAAGTCACTTCCTTCAAAGAAAGCAAAAGCCCTTCACCGCTCTTTACTGACCATTTGACCAAATGGGTGAAACTGCAACTACACAGATGCAGACATAGGTACATGTTGGCTTGAAGACTAAACATATCCCTGTATATTAAGAAGAAAATGTCATTAAAATGAATATATATGGAGGATTAAGTGCTAGACAATGGATGAACATTTGTTCATCTTTGATTTTCTGTGTGAGTTTTTGTGACTATATGCATCAGCAGGTCAGTGATTTTTACTTAGGCTGGTGGTTGTCGCGTCATTTTGTTTTAAACTTCTGTAAAAACCTAAAAGATGAGATCGGTCATGCTTTTAAAAAAATAAAATAAAAATGTATTACAAGGTACTATTTCACCAGTGTATTGTCTTCAAAATCGAATCTTAATATGCCAGTGAAGTTATTAAATATCTGTTATGTGAGTTAAAAAAAACAACCAAAAAAACAGTAAATGGACCAGCTAACATAGAGGAAAATAAGGTCGTAGGTTATTATTATATACTAAAATCCGTCGCCATTTATGTCTCGAGAACGTTTTGATTATTGAATTATTGATCCCGGAGGTTCAATAATCATTCAATAAATATCTCTCCAACTTTACCCAAATATATCCAAATGTGTGTTCTCGGTTGACTACGACGGAGTATTTGGGCCAAACTGAAGTGGGATTAAAGTTTATTGGTAGTTTATTAAAGTAATATTTAACGACAATAAAGTCGTTATTTTTCATCAGTATCTAACGTATTATTATTAATAATAAACAACAGTCCACAAAATAGATGATTTCCTCTCTGTGTCTGTGAATCTTTCTTCCAAACCCCAAATCATTTCTTCAATTTAGCCCTAATAATACTGCGTCGTAGTACTTCCCGTTACTTTGAAACGGAAACTTACTTCCTCCCCAGATTTTTTTTTTTGTGTGGTTGTTGTCCACACACTTACACACTTAGTTTATAAACCGAGCAGGATTAGCAGATTAGGAGTGAAAGTTTACCTTTGAAAGCGGCAGCTCCGTCTTCCTGTGTGTTTCTGAGTCTACAGGAGTGATGAATACATTCAGCGGGCATTTCTCACAGCTGCTGTGGTGAGAGACAGTAATAATAATAATGTTGCTAATGCTGCTGCTGCTGCTGCTGCTGGTGCTGGGCGGTGCCTGTGTGCGCTGTCATAGCCACAGATACCAGTGTCCCCGTGGAGACCCACGCTGTCGTGTGTGTCTCTGCTCTCTCTCTACAGTCCGCTTCATGCTCCATTGGCTTCAAAGTCAAAAAAACAAAGGCAGAGACTTGATCCTGGTGGTGCGAGGCTTCCATCACTGCAGATTAAACAGATTAAATGTAAAGTTCACATTGTAAACGTACTGAAGTGTGTGTCTAAAGCAGGGGTCTCAAACTGGTGGCCCGGGGGCCACATGCGCCCCCCCCAATCCATTACATGCGGCCCCCCCACTTAATATCATGTTATAATGAAAACATGGCCCACAACCTCAGCGTCTTTTAAACACAGTGTGTAGCGAGGTGATAGAATATCATAATGTTTTTATAACAGTAATAATAAGACATTTGGTCATAATTATCCCAATATTAAATGTATCATATACAACATTCAATTACATATTTAAATACACTTGTTAAGGCTTGAGCCACGAATGGCAGTGGCTGAAACAGCTCCTGGTACAAATTTTTATTACGGTTGTCCACACAATTATTTATTTAATTTAACTATGTAATTTTTTCTTGCATCATAAATAGTATTATTAAAGGTGAAGTAAGTAGTTTATAGTGACATCTAGAGGAGAGGCTGAAATTTACAACAACGAACTGCTCTACTGCTCACCCCCTCCCTTCCCTGAGCGCTACGGTATCCTCAGCCGTTCAAATGTCGTCCTCGTCGTCTTTCTCCGTGTCAGCAGATGAGGTTCTAGTATTTATTCAGACAACGAGAGGGAGAGGGAGAGGACGAGGATGAGGGACAACTCTTCGTGGCCCTGGTAGAGCTGTCAGAAGCCGGCGAGGGAGAGGGCGAGCTACCGTGGCCATAGCAGACGAAGCGGAGAGCGTGGAGCTTGGAGGCGACTTCCGCTACAAGTAAAGCGACGATTGATTTGTTCTCTCGCGTTTGTCCTTACAGGCTCAAGAAGAAACATGGCGTCTCGCTGCTAACAGTGGCTATGCAACAGCGGCCCGCGACCATGTTATTTTACAGGACTTTTTGAAACACTACGAAAATGAAACAAAAACTATTATACAGCGACTAGACGATGCAGGAGCACATAATATGTATAAAAAAGTGGACTTTGGGTCATATAAACCCATAAATACTACACAGTGTCCCTTTAAGTATACGTGTGATATCATGATGCAATATTGTGAACAGTTGTTTTTTTGCCACTTTTTGTTCTCTCGGCCGGCCTCCTCTTGATGACGATAGATGCGCATTGGCCACCAGGTCATTTGAGTTTGAGACCCCTGGTCTAAAGTATAGTTGTGTGGAATTGTTGAGATGTCTACATCTTCGTCACAATGAACTTTGTAGAACGAAAATAAACAACCTAAATATTACTCTAACAAAATTAGTGTCAGCAATGTGTCGATTTTTTTTTATGTTCTTGTATCTGCCTTTGTGTGTATGTGAAATAAAAGGTCCTTTACTATTCCACATTTGCTTATTATTCTCAACTTCCGGTTTGTGTTCCTGGAAAACAGTGCGCCACATTAAATGTATGGTGCATAAAACTCTTCCAGTTTACATTGAAACATTCTTCAAATTAAGAGTAGAAAATTATAATTTACAAGGATTATTTATGTTTGAAACTGTCAAAGCGAGAACAGATGTTAAAGGTGCATTATGTAATAAATCTAAAGCAACTGGCCATAAAATCCTCCTAATATGTCACAGAGACTCAGGAATAATGTTCATATAACAAACTGAACTCACCAACAACAACAGTACAGACAGAATATTTGCATTAAAAAAATATTTTGCAGACTGCAAATCATGTTTATGTTTTGAAATCATGTTTTCACATGTGGCGCCACCTACCACCGTCTACCAATCATTGCAGTCAGTAGAGTCTCAGCTGCTAACAACCACGGGTTGCCAGTTACGTCAGAAAACGAAACCTAAAAGACATTTGAATGTAGTAACTGTTTTTGGCCACATTCTTACATATGGCACCTTTAAATACAGATGTGTCCATTTTTGGGGTAAAATTATGGAACAAGCTCAATGATGAAATCAAATTGTGTAAAACTGTGAAATGTGAAATATTTACAGCTTACAATGCAAAGTGAAGTGTAGTATTATACATGTAAGTGCATTGTTTTATGTATTTTATTTTTTATTTTTGATGTGTTGTGCAGCCTATTCTTTTTTCAGTTATTGGCATAATTGTGTTAAATTATATAACTTTATTTACTTTTGATATGAATCAAAAAGTAACAGAAAAAAACTTATTCATTCATTCAGATTGCAGTTTCCCGAAACTCACAAACATTTCGCAACATTGTTAAATAAAATGAATTCTTTGAATAAACACTATAAACTGTATGAAAGTCAAAGTGTGCAGGTGGCAGAAAACAAGACAAAACAAATATTAGCCAAAAGGGAAAAGCTGAACAGTAAATGAATAACCTCTATAACTTGAGGCAGGAGAGGAGGTGGATTACACACACTAAATCTCTTCCATTTATATTTGAACAAAGATGAGACTAATATAGGCCTGTGGGGTTTATAATGAATATAAAGTCCTGCTTTAAGTGCATTGTGATTGTACAGTTCACGCCCATGTACAGTTGTGTTAATTTTACGGAACAATAATCTTCTCGTGTTCTCAGGCGTCTGACAGCAAAGCAGAAGTGGTTAAAGTCTTGAGATCTCCAATTGCTCAATGTTTTTGAGATTAACGCAGGTTTTGAGGGCACCTCGCCTCTACACAGTTTGTTTGGTTTTCCATGACAATATAGTCCGTTCTCAACGTGTTTTACACGTGACACACACAAATTAGGGACTCGCTGAGCAGTTGTTGTATCATTAGAATCAGTTAATTACAAGGATTTGTTCAGTACTTCCTCCACGACCGGAGCACAGACTCTGAACAGCACTGAACTGAAATGTTCCAGTGCTGTCGCTAAATACACCAGACTCCTCTGTTAAAGCGACACAAGTTTTCATGATTTTTAGGTCTTTTTAACCGATCTACAGCTTTGCATTGTTCGGTTTTATTCTTGACTCTTCCAGTGACGACACTCTGACCAATCAGTGGCCAGCAGTCTGTCGACATCGCACATATAAGGCTCAGCTCGCTTGGAACCTCGGCAGAGCAGGTACTAAAAAGTCTTGAGTCATATCGGGACTATGTAGTGGAAAAGCAGCAGTTTTTTATTGCCCAATACAGTCATCTGTATCCAACACAGATAACAGAGACGATCATCTGGAAATCTCTAAGCAACGTCCCCCATAAATCCCGATATCATATTTAAGGTCAATCAGTGCAGACCCTGGCTGTACGAGCGTCTTCATCTGACGGATGGAAGCACGGGCCCATTCTGTGCCGCAGTCGCTTCCTCAGCTGTAAGTGTCGCTGCACTGTGGTCGTGTTGCACTCCTGGGACTTCAGCTTGGCATAGTAATCAGAGAACTTGTTAAAGAGGAAGGAGATGGGCATGCCGTTTAAGATGATACCAAACGAAATGCAGCCAAAGGCCACCACGCGGCCCAGGACGGTGACAGGAACCACGTCCCCGTAGCCCACAGTAGAGATGCTGACCTGAGGGAGAAAAGTGCAATTATGAATCAGATGTTTTTATGCTCGCCTGTAAAACACACATCTATTTTTACAACACCTGCACCTATATGAACAGAGTAAAGGACAAAGTCTAGCATAAAGAGAGTCAAACAACATCATGTCAGGAGGAGGAGGGGGGAGAGCAAATGAGGTGTTGATATAACCACTCCATAGTAACCGCTGTGGAGCGATTAACCACATGTTTATTAGTTCCCATCGAGACAAACTCCTCTATAATTTGGAAAATACTTCCTTAAGCCCAAATGTTGTCAGAAATCAATTTTCTGCAGAGATAATGATGTAGAACTACAGGAGCTCTCATCGCTTCTCTGCTTTCAACTGCTGATAATATGTCTGTCAATGTGACGTCTCAGACATGCAGGGACATGTTTGAGTGGTCCAATCACGTCTCTGTGGTCCAATTCAGAGACAGATTTTCATCGCCTTTTTTTGTGTGTTATTTTTAAACCCCCAAAACAAATGGATGATTCATTTTGCATCATAAAGCTGAGTTGGAATTCATAATAAACAAAAGGCAGCTGTTGTGACTCATCAAGTTTACATTTTAGTTCACAACAGTGTTGGTATTTCCTGTCTTTAGGTATTTCATTTTAATTTCGTGCCGTTATTGCAAAGGAGGCCATTTTAACAGGTGTTTTTACGAAAAGAGAAAAACACTCAACAGCCGCTTTATAATTACACTGTTCATTTAGGCACGTAAATATCAAAACAACCCGCTGAAGTTCAAACTGAGCATCGGAATGAGACAGAATGTGGCATATTTGTTAGTAGCAGTCGGACTGGTCAGAGAATTTCAGGAACTGCTCGTCCACTGGGAGCTTTACAGAAAATGATTCAAATAAGAGACAATATCCACTATATATAAATACATCCTCATTGACGTCAGATGCTAGGCTGTTTTAAAATAGTAGAAAGTCTGTCCCTCATTTTCTCTTTCACGCCAACAGGTCGAGGCAGATGGCTGCTTTTCTCTCCACTGATGCCTAGTGCTTGCTCATTGTGTACAGTGCCTTGACATTGTGTACATTGTGATTTGGCACTGTACAAATAAAACTGAATTGAAAGGAAAGGCAACAATAATTCAACCAAGGTATGCAGAAGATTATCTGTGAATAAACAACATGCGAAGACCTTCCAGTTGGGAAAGTGAAGTCTAGGACGTAGGATGGAAGTGGCAGTTAGCTGTCAGGGTGCGACTCCACTGTTTGCAGGAATAACTCAGTTTGAATAAGAGTCTATGTGAAAATGTTCTTCTCATCTGATTTACAATGTCAAATCGCTGACACTTTTGTACATTATGTGATAAGGTGCAACATATTAGCGGATATAGACGTCCTGGAACCAGTGACCTTGTGATTACAAAAACTGACCAGGCAACAGTCGAGTTGCAATTCTCAGGGCCTCAAGATGTTGCGGAAATGTTTGTTTTGCAACTTGAAGACTATTGGCGCTTTTCCACTGCGTACTGCCGCCCCGCCTTGCCTCGCCACGGCTCAACTGTACACGGTTTGTTTGGTTTTCCATTACTATAGTACCTCCTGAACGTGGGCGGAGACATCACAGCACGGCTGCATGAATCTGCCGTAACTTTGTTTTATCCACGACATTGTAAAGCAGTTGTTTTCAGTGCAACTGAATCATTAGAATCAGTTAAAGGTGCATTATGTAATAAGTCTAAAGCAACTGGACATAAAATGCTCCTAATATGTCACAGAGACTCAGGAATAATGTTCATATAAGAAACAGCCCAAATATTTGGATTAAAAAAAGTATTCTGCAGACTGCAAATCATGTTTATGTTTTGGCATGTGGCGTCATTATTGCAGTCAGTAGAGTCTCAGCTGCTGAGCAACGACGGGTTGCCAGTTGGGTCAGAAAACGAAACATAAAAGATCTCGGCATTTTGAATTTGAATGTAGTAACTGTTTTTGGCCACATTCTTACACATGGCATCTTTAAATAAAAAGATTTGCTCAGTACTTCAACCATGACCAGAGTCACTGAAATTAAATACAGCAGCAGGGTTTCAGATGTGGCTCGCCACTCGCAATCAGCAGTGCTGTTGCTAAATACACCAGACTACTCCGTTAAAAATATTGAGATTTTAGACATTTCCTAAATGTTGGAGATTAATGCAGGTTTTTAGGAAGTCTCTTTAACTGATCTACAGTTTGGCATTGTTCAGTTTGATGCTTGTGTCGGTAGTTGCGCTCATGACTCTTTCCGACTCTTTGACGGCACTCGCTAATGGAAAAGCAATACAACCGTGCCGAGTCGAGTTGAAAAGCTCCATTTGTCCATAACTTTAAAACTGATCTGCTGCCGCAGCAAAAGTTCACACTGGTGCCAATCGTATAACCACACACACAGAATAGTAGAACATTTACATTCAACAAGCTATTCTTTCTCTCATACTCACAGCAGCCCACCACCAGGCGTAAGGGATACTGCTGATGGGGGATCCTTCAGTTTCCCTCTCAGCTGAATGAAGGAGTGCCGAGAACGTGAAGATTCCCATGGCGATAAAGAGGAAAATGCAAGAGGCCTGCTGGTAACATTGCCGCAGAGTGAATCCAAACGCTCTCATGCCGGTCGAGTGTCGGGCCAGCTTCAAAATTCGAAAAACCCTCAGCAGCTTGACCACCTTCAGGACTTGCCCGAGATTGCTGACCCGAGCCATGGCGCTGAGGTCTTCCTGTGTGTTCACGTCCTCGGTGTTAGTAAAGGCATCAAAAACCATCTGTAAGACATAAGGCATTACTGCCACCATGTCCACAAAGTTGAGTCCACTCATCAAAAACATCATGAAATCAGGAGTGGTTAATAGGCGTAGTAAATATTCAACGGTAAAGAACACAATGGTGATGAGTTCCACCCATTGCATGTATGTTCTCCCATTAATTGTATAGATTTGGAGTTCCTCCACAGAGTCCAGAGTCATTGCCATGATAGAGAGGAGCACACACAGATTAGAGAGCACACTGAGAGCCTTTGCCACAGTTGAAGAGTAGGGATTCTCCACTATATTCCACAGAGTCTTCCTCACGTCCCCAAACATCATGTCCTTGAAGGTCTCGTCGTCGTACTTCACCTGAATCTCAGCCATGAGCTCCCTCTCCACCTTTAGGTTGTCTTTCAACTCATCCACCTTCTCCTCGAACACGATGGAGCAGCAGCGCTGCGTGTCCTTCAGGTTCAGACCCCAGTATGCAAGTTCCTCCTCAAAGTGGATGGGACACATTTCCTGTACGACCCAGAGCACGCCACTTGTGTAGAAATGGCAGATGTGGTGGAAGAAAGCGGGATCACGGTCAAAGAAATACTCATTCTTGCAAACCGAGTAGTCGTCGCACAGAGTCTGGAGTTTGGTTCGGTCCCTGCAGAGAACCAAAGAGCCAATGCGGGTGTTGGGATATTTAATGGCACAGTGTTTGAGAATATGAAACACCTTCCCTCCAACATTAATGCTGATGCTCTGCTGGCAGTCAAGGTTTTTCTCCGTTTTGGAGCAAGGACTATCGAGGTTCTCCAGCGAGCTCCATGCTTTGACCATTTTCTCCTGAGAAAACGGGAACGTTTTGGTGTCCTCCACACACTTTGAGAGACAATTGATGGTCGAGCGGCGACTCTGCAGGCATCTGTGAAGCCGAGCTTTTTCTGAAGTCATGGCAACTGATGTTTAACTCAATAAAACATGAGAAAAAAGGAAAGGAGGAAACACTATGTATTCCAGCAACACAGTGTTTCTTGCTGAATCGCCAGAAATAAGTCCAGCAGGAAGTGATTCCAGTGTTTCCTGTTTTGCCGACTCAGTTGGGGCTAGGACGGTTGTCCAGTTGAAAAAAAAAAGACAGACTGAAGAAGCAACATGGGCTTTTAATTCTTCAGGCTATAGACAGCTGGGGCAAGTAGAGAGGGTTTAATCCACTTAATCTCTCAGGTGTCCTTCCAAGTTTCCTTAAGCAGATAAATATAGGAGGTAGTGCATGTCGGCAAAGGTGCATTTGGACTCAAAGTTGATTCAATGATTTTAAAGAGACAGAACAAATAACTAACAAAGTGTTATATTGTGTTATATGTATTTGAGATCATGACCCACACCCTTCTGATCAACACATCTGCTGTTGACACTTTTAAAAAAGCAGCAGAAATCATTCATTTATCAGACTGGCCTTGGTGGCTGTTGGATGGTTTTATGGTTTTTAACTGAACCTTCACGGAACAATCTGTGACCTCGCTTAGTGAAAGGTGACTTAACTTTTCGCCAATTATTGTTTTATTTAAACATCTAATTTATCTTAAAGGTCTGTGGTAGATACTTCCTTAAACACTAATGCCATCGTCTCCTGTGGCATTTAGAAATGAGTCACTGTCAGCACAGCGGAAACATAATGTCACTTAAGGTTGTGAATCTGTGGAACCGCTGCAAAAAGGAAATTAAAATGATGCACATCACTATTTGAACTAATTAATACATATATGAAGATAAAGAGTCGTGTTTTGTCTGGATATAAATGTATCTTTGGTTTTGATTTGAAGCTTTTGACCGAAATAAACTGAAATGAGGGACAGAAATAATGTTTTAACTGGTAAAGGGCGTCCAGCAGCTTCACGGCGACAGCCCCCTTTCTTTTTCTCACAGCAGTTGGATCAGGTGTACGTTCTTTTAGAAAAAAAGCGGCAGTTTAGTTCCTTGTTCCCCTGGAACACAAACACCAAGTCTGAAGTCAGGTGCCTGTGTTTTTTTAAACCTGAAACATGACTCTTTCAAAAACACACCACTAACTCTTGAGTGCCACATTACTTTGACAACACACTAAATGCAAAAGGTTGGGTCGGTGTTCTTAAGTCTTTTGAAGTTAAACGGTGAACAAATTGCTCTCAATTTCAAAATCACTCTCCCTCTCTCACACACTGTGTGGACACTCCTGGACATTCCCTAGCCCTTAATTCCTTCACAAAACCATCACAACTAAATACCTAACCCGAACCTACATCCAATTCTAACCCTAGGCCTAAAACAAGGTCTTAACCCTATAAAAAAAAAGCCCTTAAAGTTGACACTCATTCTTGTTCTGTATGGTTTATACGATTGTTGGTCCTCACAAATACAACACACACACCAACCGGTTTCCGTTTGGTTGCTTTGACAGTGGTTAATCATCTACAGACATCTCTTCCTGTGACTGCATCACTAAAACGCTTTGAAGTGTAAACACAGATTATGGACACACAAAAATGTAGGGGGAAATAAATATACATTCACGCTTTGTTTAATACATTTACAGCTTTTAACAGAATTATGCAGAGCCTGCACACAAAATGACTGGAAAACAACCCCCCCGAAAAATAAATAAAATCCTTCCTTGAAAGTAAATATTAACCTTAAACCTGACCGGTTAATCACGCAAAGGGAACTCCCCGTTTATCAGATGGTTTTCACTTCAACAAACGCATTTGTCACACAAATAAAATAGACGGGCGTCAAAGTCACAAGTTAAGTCAATCAACTGAGCACTCACAAGCTGGGTGTTGTTCCTTAGAGGGAACAGTTTAAACTTTAGACGTACATGTTCTTACCTGCAGACAGAGCCAGGACCACCTCGGATGACGGCTGGATATCAAAGACGGCGCCGTTCTCTCAAACTACGAAAGAATAAACCTGCTAAGGCAACAGTAGTTTCAGTAGAATTAAACATGTTGGAGGAAGACTGTGGAGGAGGAGCAATTAATAACAGAAAAACACTACAAAGTCATTCAAATTCTAGTGAAATACATTCACCAACACTTTCCACAGTCTTCCCACTTGTTTGGTCTGACCAACAGTGTAAGGAAAAAAAAATTTCATTTTAAATATGAGAAGGAAACGCACATACTTCTCACATTCAGCAAATTAATTATGAATAGATACCTGCTGGAGAATAGTGACTAACTAACTGATTAATCAACTCATAGTTCTATCTCCAACCTTAACTAATTACCCATCCATCAGTTGTCTTGGAAACCGTTCATGCTGTGGCTCAACTGGCAACCTGCTGAGAAAAATTCTTCAAACAAGCTTTCAGAAGTGAGCCACATAATTCATGTTACACACTGGGCATCATAACATTTGTCAAATACTTGCATAACTGCTTTTAAATTAAAAATTTTGCATTTTGAAGTGGACAAAAAAGACGAACATAAATATTCAGGGCACTGTAGTTTCATGATGTGCTTGGTGAAGGAGTCGTCTGTGTGTTTAAGTCTGCTCTTTTACACACTGGACCTTTAAATCACAAAAAATAAGACATATTTACTGTGAATGAAACGGTTTAAAGGCCACCATCGATAGCGAGGGGTAGTCTACTGTCGAGCTGAGAGCTCTCCTCCCTCCCTCTTCCTCTTCGTCCTCGAGCATTTTTTTTTACAAAGACATCTCCTCAGAGATTTGACCTCCACAGAGAGTTTGGGACGCAGCAGTTTAATCAGTGTTGTTGATGCTCCAAGTGAATCCTGCAGGCAGCTGTCCATCCGTATCACACTTTTGGTCGTTCAGTCGTCCAAGTCCAGCTTAAGCAGAGTTTCCTGGCAGTGGAACAGACACGGCTTTAATCAGCAATCTGCACAGCACTTGTAAGCCGTTAACCTGAACGCGGCCGGTCAAGCTGTGTTCACCTGTGGAGTGAGCAGAGGGCTTTCTTAGAAACGCAGACACACATTTAGAGCCAGGGAAGAGAAAAAAATAACACAAAAACAAACAAACAAAAAGCTTAACTAGTCAGACAGTGGACATTTGATATCCTTAAAAGTGGGTTATGAAGATAAACATTTGACTTTAAACATTAAAAATAGAATACAGCTACTGTATATGTTGTTATTATTTTCTCAATGAAAACCACCACAAAAACTGTTCTGTTGTTGAAAAGCAGCAAAGAATGTCAATGTGGAACCAATTTTTTTATCAGTTATCAAACTGAATCAAAAGGTCAATAACATTAATCATTAACAGAACAATAAAAAAACTGCTGCATGCCTTGATAAATGAACAATAAATAAATGAGTCAATGTAAAAAGAACTTTCTTTGTGAATCTTCAAAATCATTTTAGATATTTACACCAGTATTACAGGAGAAAATCTGTCACCCAAAGACTATGAAGAACCCAATGTCTTATAAATAAATAAATAAATAAATAAATACATACATGTAGAATATATGGTCAATGATTCAACTCAGCCCAGTCATTTACCTTGTTCTGTCTCAGTTAATGATTTCACCATTATATATTCAGCCAAAAACTGCTCAAACGCTTTGTGGTGAATTTTCAAATAAATAAGACCTGATGGAGGAAGAGCAGTGGTCTCCTTTTGAAAATCTGCAGCTTCACCTATCTAACCACATACATATAAACCACAAGTGTGTTCCTTTAAAAGGTGATTTCCGACTGTTGTAACCCCCAAGGTTCCCAGCATTTCTGTCTCTCTTTCCACGTCTGTTTGGGGAGACAAAGGCAGGAAATGTGGTCAAAGAGAGGAAATGACAGAAGCAGTGCTCGGTTAGGAGTCCCCAGTAAACCAAAAAAATAAAATACTGATCATATACACTACTCACAAAAAGTTAGGGCTGTTTGGCTTTTTGATTCAATGCACCTAAAATGCACTATAACCTTTACAGGTGAACTTATGTTAACCTTCTGAATGCACATGTCCAATTGTTCAGTGGTAGAATATCACTGTTGCATGAACTTTTCATACGGATGTTCTTGTCGAATATCCCTAGCTTTTTGTGGGTAGTGTATATTGATCTGTTGATGTTTAAAGTATAAAGAAAAAGTGGATCAAATGAATTTTAAAGACACTTTAACTGTGGCTTTTAAAGAATCAGCTCCTTCCTGGAAAAAGAATGGATTCACACGTGGCTTTCTGACATTTATCTCTGCCAACAATAAATCCACAAAGATATGGCTGAATAAACATATTCTCATTAACCGATTCAACACAAACAAGACAAACGGATATTAATCTATCAATCATGGATGTTTTTTCTTTCCTCAAACACACAGATGAATATGCGAGAAAAAGTGTTGTGGCAAATAGATTAAACAGATGAAAACAGCAGTGCAAACACGGTAGTTACCTTGTAAATTGCTATTTACTTTATTGGTAAAAGCTTCTCGGAGGAGGTCAAGGAAGGGACAAATGCTGACACCCCAGTCCTCATAATGTCTGCTCGTAGGATATTCTGTCTTCCAAGTCAGGGTTTATCAACGAGGTCCACTACGCTGTGCATATGGCAATGTGCAAGAAGAGTGGGTGGGGAAGACCACGATATCGTAGACTTATCGTGACAAGACAAAGCAAGTTCAGGATGCAGAGGATGGTTGAGGGGATGCATGCAGGTTGTTCTTATTGAAATAACCTATGCTGTCCATAAGTGCAGTGGAACGAATGGCGCCTCCTCCCTAAAATGTGAATGTGTTTGTCAACTTCTCTTACCTTTATGAAGCATGAGTTTTGACGTGCAGGTGGCTGCTGGACGAGGAGTGGGTCCTGAGACTCTTTCAGGGAGAAGCTCTGCACAGTGAGAGACCTGGAGGGCCTGAACTCCTCCTTCCACCACCACACGGCCATTCCCACCAGGAGCAAACTGAGAAATACTGAGACACAGACAATGAAGAGTCCATCGGAATGAACAAGGATTCACATCAAGTGCTGGATATTTAACATCCGTCCTTTACTCTTTGACTTGTGCTGCTCAGAAAAAAACATGGAAAAACACAACCTCTTTGAAGGAGGTAATAAAAACGTATTATCCAATTCTATGGTTTATCCTGTTAATAACCACCACCATTAATTTAGAGACTCAAATCTAAAGACAGGACGTGTTCTAGTGATATTTAGTACAGTTATCTAGACATCTGTGTGTCTTTCTGGTCCTCTAAAACGTCTTCACCTAAAGCCGTTTTTGTGTAGACGGCCCCTTATTAACCTCATCTCAGTCTACACACAGGACTTTGTTCAAACTGAGGTTCGGCACTTCTCTGACCTTCCTGCTGATCCTGGTCTGGATCACCACCAGAAACTAGTGATTTTCCCACAAGTAGGTTTTGTTTAACACCCAAACTGGGAGGGAATATGAGATCGATGATTAACTCTGCAAGTGTAAAATGTCTGAATGTTTATGACTCAACAGGGAGTGACCACATTGACGTCACCTCTCACAGCTGCCCTTTACATACTGAGGTGCAGCCGTACATCGACTTGTTAACAATTATTCTGGAGCCTTTAAGTTGGGTGGAGGGGAGTAGTGATTTGATAACAGATGTTACTTTAAACATCCGGGAATCCTTATCTGTGTTTATTACCAACCTTAATTATATGCATAACGCGTTTCTGTGTGTTGTGAAGGTTCGTTATTCTCATATCTGTATGACCCCGTTGACGTCACATGACGTAAACACTCACTCTCACAGCAACCGTTTGTTATTTTAATCAGATCAGTGTCCTTACGTGGCCTTGTGTGTTTATACATATCACACATATTCAGACTTTTTAAAGAAATTAATTTTTTTCATCTTCTTATGTGTTGTTGACTTTTATTTTATTTATTTTTTTTTAATTTTGTTCATAAAAATGGGACAGGCAAACTTTGAAATTTGACCTTTTTGGACAAATTCAATCAGATATTTTTCTTTTTAATTGAGCACTTTTTGCTCAGGTGTGTTTATATAATCAGTGAAAATAAAACTCAACTTTGAAAAAAAACCAGATTGCCGATAGGTTGTGCTGAAAAAGAGGATACAAGACACTCTAAATTGCACATTCTAATAACCTCTATGTTATATAATATATTTATTTTAATATAGTAATAAAAAAAAGCAGCCAAAATGCTCTGTCGTCTAATTAACTGTGTGTGGTGGCGTGATAATATTATTTTTCTCATTATCATTATTCACTGATTGGCATATCCAAGTGTGCGTTTTGGGAAATTGTGATTTTTTTTATTTTTTTTAACTACAGAAGATCCGTGTGAATCAGGCCAACTCCAGAAGCCATGTCAGCAGTGAGGCTCAAACAAAGATGCTTTAATACATATATCAAACATCCTGAATCCTCATCTCTGTTCGAGTTACTGAGCAAACTTAATTGCGAGTATGACGTATTTCTGTGTGCTGTGAAAACAGTTGACATAATGATCGCATATCAACCCTCGATCACACAGCAAACGTTGAGTAGAAGTGTAATTAAATCAATATTAATATTTCTACAATGAACATTTGAGTCATTGTAAAAGGCCAAATGTGCATTAACCTGTGTTACTTCCAGGGTGGCCTTGTGTTGACCTGCTCTGTGTGAAAGTAAAGCAGCACGTTTTCAGCGTTGTACTTACTGATAAGAGACAGGATTCCAAGAAACGTGGGGTCTGATAAACTTGATGCAGGAACTGTGTGAGAGATAGCAGGGATTTCTCCAGATTTATTTTGACCCATTTCTGGTAAACTGCAGGTGAACTTTGGGCTCTCAGACTGCAGGTCGACAACGCACTCGTGCCTGCACACTGTCCAGGGACGTCCACACGCAGATGGCCCTAAGAACAGGCACAATGTCGTCTGGTGAGAGGAAGCAGTGACTTGCATGGCCATTACCTTCTAACGCACCGCACCTAAAGCCCCTTGCACATCAATTGTGACACAAATAAACAGCACAGAATAGTAAATCATTTGCAGGTAGAGAGGTTATAAGATGGGGGGGAAAAAAGACAAAAGAAAAGAAATAACTTGGTGAAATGTTGATTGCATGATTGTGTGCAAAGGCCTTGGAACAGACAGGGGTGTCCAAACTTGTTTTAATGAGGGCCAGATTTGATCATGTGAAGATTCCTGGGGGGCAACAGTACAATTTATATACAAATGCACCGTTTTATCGTAATTTTGTCACAATTGTCAGTTTTGATGGCAATGTAACCAAATCTAAGCCACACAGGAGTGAACAAATTAGAAAAGTCTGCCTTTCTTTCACATCAGTAGTCAGATAACATAACATAAGAGGAGATGAGTGCATGTGTCTGTCTGCAAACCCTGGACTCTGGTGTCAAAGCACAGCCAGCTTCTTACCAGATCAGCTAATGGGGCCGATGTTCTTTTCCCCGGCCATTAATAATACATAATAAAACCAAAGCTGCCGGACTTTGGACATACAGTACATGTGCAGATGTGTTGATCCTACCATTTGGTTGAAGAGCAGGCTGAACGATGGCCACGCCACCTGGCGAGGGCAAGCTTGTCAGCAGCGTTTCTAGTCGGCTGCCATTGTGCTTGTTTGCTCGACAGATGGAGCGTGTGACTTCATCACTCCAATACACAAAACCCTGCATTGAAAAACAAACAAAGGACTCAGCAGGGGTCAGTTGATGGGATCTTGACAAAAATGGAAGAAAATACTTTACTTTACTAAATACTTTTTTTTTAATACTTTTGCTAGCCATGTACACAGTTGTATAAATGTACATGGAATATAAATAGTCCATCCCTCTTTCTGTTCAGCTTAAAAGTTTATCACGTTACCCCACGGAGTGGAAGAGAAGTATTGTTTTTAGTGTTTCTCCGTGTCGGTTTGTGCTTCCACACTTACACTTGTTAATATGACCAACAGAGGCCGCCAGAGGCTCATTGCGTGAATGGGGTGAAGTCTGTTATCTACGACTGCCTCGTTTGAACTCGAATTTAACAAAAAATAACAAAATGACGAAGAAAGAAAAGAAAAACATCAATTAAACTAAACACAAGTTGACACATTCTCAAAAAGGAGTGGGAAGATGTCTAGACTTATCAAAAACCCCACCCCTTCTCCCTTAATAATTCTCCCACTTCCTTAATAATTAGCACTAATACTAATAATAATTAAATAAAAACAAAAAAAACAACTTCAAATAGAAAACACACATCAAATAGAAAAGGGCATAGACAAAACCAAACAAAAACACAGGAGAACCCATTTAAACATAAATTCATAAATAATTACTATACTATAGTAACATAAATAATATATCGAACATTATGTAAATAAAGAAATTAATCAACAGCCTCCTGTGAATACCACACCCCCATCTCAACTGTATCCAGTGAAATATGTTTTATGTAATATATAAAAGTGTTTCAACTTTTTTTAAAACTCACCATCCATATCATGCCACTGTTTGTCATCCACATAGTGAATGTAGAAACAGTTTTTCTTTGTTGAGTGCACATGGGTCATACATGCTGAGTCATAGATGTTAGGGTCTTCTCTCTGAACTTTTTTTCATTCAACAGTAAACGGAAACTACATACTGTGTATGCACTCGTTCAAAAAGCACGGACACACCAATCACACCTCAAACACGGCCAGTCCGAAGGGTCGGTCCAGATATCCGTTAGACTCCACCACTGTTTTGCGGTCGTGGCCTTTTAGATTTACTCTGGAGATGCTTCTCTTTCCTCGGTCAACCCAGTAGAGCAGCTGACGAGGCATATCTGCACAGAAACGGCAGAAACACTTAACAATACCCTTAACCTCAGCTTGAACTGTGCAAGCTAAAGCGGAAGCTTCAAGACTAGTCTTGGGTTTGAGACCACTCTTTCAGTCTCATATTGATACTGTTGGAAAAGGCTACAGAATTCATGTTGCCAACTAATTTCTCGTTGTAGGGAGGCACCAATAACCTCAATACTCAGTCTTTTTAAGTTACTTTCAGGCAGACACCTGAGGAGCAATTCTGCAACTTAATGATGGTCTTCAGTGTTAGAGGAGGGGCAGTTTATGGCATTATGTTATGTGGCCCCTCTGACTGCTTTGCTAGGCCATCATATTACAAGCCACTGTGGCTAGAATGGTTTCTATGACAACGAAAGGGCACCATGGGACACAGTTCTGTGTCATTTTATGTCCGGGATTAATGTTAATGTTATTTCGACAGAGCTGGTGCCACATGAGCATACACTGCTGTAAGTGTCTAATGATGCTGTTTTTTTTAGGGAATTATAATTGAATTGTTAGGGAAGTTGCTGTGAGGACATTTGTAGATATAATACATGGCCCCAAACTTAACCAGTTCCTCAGGAATGAGATTCTACAGCAATAGGACCAGGTTTTGGTCTCCAAATGAAGACTACTCTCACACACGAGAATGATCAGATTTCAATACGTTACAGTATGTTATAACCTTTTTTCCCATTATTCACCATTTATTGACATAACTGGAACTGAGGTTGAGGGAGTCTGTTAGCTGATGTCATACTTAAAAACAGCGGATTGTTGACGCACACACAACTTAAAAAATGGAAAATAAAGTGAACTTTGGGTGGGAAAAAAAATGAGGATGAATCATTTAGTCAGGAAGTGACTAAATCCAACACTGTTGGAAATGTTCTAACTAGAAATGAATAATAAATGAGGCTGCTCTACTGAGAGTAGTTGTGAGAGAAAAAAAAAATCCACTGGTTCTGTATCACAGAATCACGCCTTTTAACGATCCACGTAAGCTCGTGAAATGGTGCGGCAGAGATCGCCAAGATTGTTAAAACTTACTTTAATAATCTTACTTTAAACGACTCATCAAAAACTAATGTTCAAGAGTGACGCAATTTTATCGATGCTGTGTTTTGTCTTGGTCAAGAGTTCCTCTACATCAGTTTGGTCTTGAACACACCACTGGACTCCAAGTCCGGGTTTATAATCCTCTTGAAACGTTTCAAAATACTTCAGAAATATTTAACAAGGAACAAAACGGAGATTTTACACATCCTGCATGTTCTACAGAGAGTCACACGTCTGTGTACCGTATATCAGAACATACCTAGAGAGAGGGCAACAGGGCAGTGAACTGAGGAAGTAACCAGAGCCCTTGTGTCTTCACCATCCAAACCAGCCCTTTCAATCTTTGGGAAAGAGCCACACTGAGCCCAGAAGAGCAGCCTGAGAAAACAAGAGCAGTTGATCAAAATGCAGCAGAGCTATTGTAAGTGATGAGATGTCCATCCATCATCTACCACATGAGGGTCGTGGAGGGTGCTGTGCCAATCTCAATCATCCTATGTATTTATAATCTTTATTTTTATGCGAGTCTCGTTTTTTTTCTCTAAACCAAAGGAAAGTCGTCAGCGCTGAGACATTTAACAAAAACAAGACCGTGACAGCCACACTGAATGAGCCGAAACCTAAACTGAATGAAACTCACTAAATTGGTGGTTGGACATCATTGTCCTCGAGTACAGAACATAAATGCTAGTATTATATGACTCCAGAATGTGCACCAACTTGTCCAGTATGGAAAGCTGTTTTAACAATAGCTAGTTTGGACATGTATTAAATATCTGTAATTTGATTCTTCCCAGTCCAAATGAACCTTTCACATCATCTACCGTGACAACATTATTTATTTTTCCTTTCATGTGAATAAGGTTCTTCATTTCATCTTTAATACAGTTGTGGATATCTGCATCCGTATTATGATATCCACAATCCCAGTCTGAGATGTCTACAGTGACATTCTGTCTACAATTCAATTCTGACCAGTTGAAGATATCGTCAATTCCCCTAATTTATCTGTACTATAGTTGTTGTTGTTTTTTAATGGTACATATAGTATTTAAAATACATTACACTTACAGTACCTGGTATAAATTTCAAACAGTCTTAACCACTTCTTCCCTGACCCTCTTTTTGTAGTCCCTGCTCAAAAATGACATGCCCAAACCAAATAGAGTAAATCTCTGCAGTTACAAGCTCTATGTGGATTATCTTGGTATCAAAATAAAGAGAACACTGAGATTCCACCAGAGGTGTGAGTTACACTGGAGATTCATTGCATTTTAAAGCAAATATCACCTTTAAAATATGCAGTAGGAGCTTATAAACACATGGAGGTCATGTAACATGGGGACATGAGCTGTGCAAAGTCTGATGCTGCTGAAATGAAGCAGAGTGAAATTACAGAAGCTTTAGTAAAGAGATGTCTAGGCGTTCTCTTTTGGCACAGTTTGGCACCATCCGTGACATTTGAGATTTCTTAGGTAGCAAATTATTAAAAACCCATTTAATTTTATTTATATGTCACTACATGTCTAAAAAAACAAAACAACTATGATAACTCGCTGTAAATCGATGTTCCCTGTGCGGTGCATAATAACTCTGTGACTCTGCACGTCAGCTCGTTTTAAACCTCTAAACCGGTAAAATCAGACCCCGGTCTCCAAATGCGTGTGAATCACTTCATTAGCGAGTCAAAAGGACATAAATGCATATGACGCATTTGTGCGGACATTCGCCTTTCTCTAATCACAACGATCTAATGTCGCCCTGTATAGATCAACCAGACCGGGATTTGTTCCCAAATTATGCTGGAAAGTGTAGTTCTTCATTAGAAGTGGTTTTGTTCCGGTGGAAATAACTTGTTTTGAAAGTCCAGTCGACACGTTTTTTTTGTTTACATAATCGCGCCGATGCTCCGGTGCTGCTTTTCAATGTGTGCGCTGTAACAGTTTTTTACCCTTACCCTTGGAGAGGATCCACAGCCACAGCAGAAGGCTCCTCCAGCCCTGTGATGAGCCGACGCTGTGTCAAACTGCCCAACGCGGCGACATCGACAGAACCACTTTCCACACTGGTCCAAAAGAGGAGCTGGTGGATCCAGTCCACAGCCAGGCCCGACACTGAACCATTCACTTTCAGCACTGGCGTGGCATTATGTGTTGTTCCATCCATGGAGACCCTGAGTACCATTCACAGATTAAAATGACATCACAATCAGCACGCCTAGTTTGTTAATATGTGCTCACAGAGGTTAAAAAGTGTGTTTGCAGGAAGAAAACATCAGATGAGGAGTCCAACTGTTGATACATTGATAGCTCTTTTACCTGCTGTTATTGACATAACTAGCAGATAAAAAGTAATGTGCAGTCTCATTTATAGCACCTGCAATTTGATGCTGAAATCTTGAACTTATATCTGGTACAAAATTATCCAATTCAATATAGACCAGCACAGATGAACTAATCCACAACAACTCAACATGTAATTTAGTTTGGAACAACTGCTTCCCGTGAATGTGTGTATAATTCTAAAAGCATCCAAAAACAAAAAAAATCAAAGGCTGATTGACATTGTCCTGCTGGGCCATGATGGTATGCCCCATTAAATGCCACAGTATAAATAGATTTTGAAAAGGTAATAAAATGAAAATATATAAGAAAGGAATTAATTTTTTTATCTGCAGGCACCTGGTCACCATCTGTCAGCAGAGCAAACAATCAGCCACAAGCGAGGCAAAACATCGCCCTCATCAGGGCAGGTGAGAAACCTCAGTCAGGGCTTAAAGCAGAACTAGACCGGAAGTTCCTATTATCGCTGTTTTTTTTGGTGTGTATCTGCGTCATTACCTTGTTTATGAAGCCTGACGGTTCGAAACAAACAGTTCAGCCATTGCTGAGAACGTTGTGTTTTATTGTAATCTCGGGGCTCAACGAGATCACTGAAAATCCCGTAATAGTTACGTAAGCAGCGGTTCTCCTGAACAACCGATCGTCCTGCTCCGGGCGATAGTCCGGGCACATCCGGTTGCGTACATTGAACCGCAGAAGAAGAATAACGTCCGTTGTGGAGGTGTTTCACGAGCAACAGTGTCTTCTGACTCTGGGTCTGACTCCAGTTTAAAGTCATAAAGGGACTGCGGCGGGGAGTCATGACGAAGCTATTTTTAAACACTGTTAAAACAATGTATTGATAATGAGTAGCAGTGCATCCACCGTTCCAGAGAGGGAGCTGCGCTTCTGAGAGCTGACGTGATAGATTACGTCACTTCCAGATACCTGGCCAATCACAACACAGGTGGGAAGGCTCTACGCTGGTTGGCCAATCACAACACACTCTGTCTTCTCGGGCGAGATTTATGGCTGAAATAGCGCGACTGACAAGCGCTTCGAAAGGGACAGATTTCAATCGGCTCGTTTACATCAACTAGGAGGATTTTGACCATAAAAACAACTTAATATATGTAAGTAGACCTCCATAACTCACATATATGTGCAACAGGACCACTCTATGTGACCTTTAAGGTCTCAACTGAGCCGTTAGCCACAGCTTGTGACTGGCAGTTGAAGGAGGAACTTTGATGTCAGACGTGGTCTTAACATCTGACTGTTCAAAGCAAGTGGCGCAGCTGGGAAGTCCCCTGGAACGACCACATTGAGGAAGAAGGCCAGACACCTCGAGCTGGTAGAAGCCTACAGAGTCAGTGGTTGGAGGCTTGCTATGAGCCAATCAGGGTGGGTTAGGGTTGGGGGACTTCCACAGAAGTCCCTCACCAGACACTCAAGCTTCTTAGCATCAGAGGGTTGCAAGACAGGAAAGGCACCAGAAATATAACTGGCAGAAAAAGCTTCAAGGTGGCAGTGGATCAAGCGTGGTGGTGATCCATGGTGTAGTGTGCTGCTTGGACATGAGCCGGGGTTGAGCAGCCACAGTTGGGTC
Source organism: Microchirus variegatus (assembly GCF_963457635.1). Lineage (NCBI taxonomy): Eukaryota > Metazoa > Chordata > Actinopteri > Pleuronectiformes > Soleidae > Microchirus > Microchirus variegatus. The sequence continues at coordinate 10,435,042 of NC_139805.1, forward strand.
TCCCAAGTTGAACCAGTTGGGTGTTTCTTATGACCAATTATAACTCTTGAAACGTCATACATTTTCTGGAAAATTTTACCGACTTGGTAAAACAAAATGTGTGTGGTGGATGCAGAAGCTACAGCTCCACTCTGGTACCTGTATATGGAGCCTTGTCCTTGCTGGGCCCAGTACAGTGTGCCGTTTGAAGCCAAGGCTGCCACAGACCCTGGTCCTGATAGATGTGGGGCCAGTTGCCTGTGCTCGGTGTCATTGATGCTCATCAACTGCACTCCTTTAGATGAGGTGAAAACGAGCCGAGACTCATCACCTGGAAAGACAGCAGATAAACAAGACTGTATCTTAAGACATTTACCAAACGTACATTTGCTGATCTGTCAAGTTGTGTTAGTGATGCGTCTGTCCGATGAGTGTCTAACTGCTATTACAAGCTGGAGAAAGAGCAAACGGCTCAACTCAGTTTGCTGATAGCAACCTGGGAAGTCCAGAGATCAACCCTAGGATCTGTGAAAAACACTGATCCTGAAACTGCTTTGATTTTGTCGCTGTCAAAGCTGCATATATTTTTTTTTTTTAGTTACCTTTGGCTTTACACTCTCTGGATGTTGGATTCATGCCATAGCCCTCAGTGCAGTCACAGGTGAGGCTGCCATTTATACGATCACACAGCTGATCACACACATCCATCTCCAGGCACCTGTTGACCTCTAGATGAACAAATGGATGAACATTACTGCATAGAAAGAAGTACAGAGGTGACTTTCTAACAGGCAGCCACTCACCCTCACACTGGCTGCCCTCAACCAGCCTCATGTCCTTAGGACACGCACAGTGGAAACCCATCTTCTCCTTCACACAGACGTGAGAACAGCCTCCATTGTTGATTTCACACTCATTGTGACCTGAAAAAGAAACCTCGTAAAACCAAACAGTCTAAGTATTTTATCAACAGATATTAAGATGGATTAGCATTAACGCCGTCGACAGTTGTTGGTACAAGGGGTGGGAAAAACTTGATGTATGTACAGCCATACAGACATGTGTAATCACTGACCACAAAACAGTGAATACACAGTAAACGAAAGAAGATACAGTGCATTCCCACTGCTCTAATGTTGTTTAAGGTGCTGTTTTTTACTGGGGGACCCACTGCCCTGCATGTTTTTTTAATGTTGTGTTGCTCCAACACACCTGATTCAAATAGACGGCTCATCAGAGAGCACTGCAGAAGATGTCCCCAGGACCAAGATTGAGAAACCCTGAATTAAGGGGTTCTCTATTCAGTCAACAACTGCCAGCAACTGTTATCCATATTTTTTTTTTGTTATGTTTTAGTCCATTTTATTTTCTTCTTCTTTTGCCTCTCTGATAAAATATTAAATTCAACCTTATTATCTTTATAGTGCCTCAACATCATGCATAGCAGAGAAACCCAACAATTCACACAATGAGCAAACACTAGGCATCAGTGGAGACACCATCAGTTGTTGGGGTGAAAGGAAAAATGGGGGACAGAGGAGAGGTGGGGGACAGAAAGGACAAGAGGGAGATGAGGTAGAGACAGAAGAAAGAGACTAGAAGCAGATATACAACAACTGTGTCAAGTTATACGTTTATACAGGACAGTACAAATAGCCTCGAAACTGGATCTGGATCTTGCAACCTACAAGATGAGGACACACCGAGAGAGGGGAAAGGTAGGAAAGACAAACTAGGGAGAGAAAGAACAAGGCTAATGACATATAATGAAGTCGTGTTCATATTCATACCCCGAGTGTGAGAGCACCACAGGAATTCCCCCAGCAGTCTAGTTCTATAGCAGCATAGCTAAGAGATGGCCCGGGTTTCCCTGAGCCAGCTCCAACTATAATCGTTATCAAAAAGGAAAGTTTTAAGTCTAACTTTAAATACAGAGAGAGTGTCCGCCTCCCAAACGGTCATTGAGAGCTGGTTCCACAAGAGAGGAGCCTGGTAACTGAAGGCTCTGCCTCCCATTCTGCCCTTACAGACCCTGGGAACCACAAGTAAACCTGTATTTTGGGAACCAAGTGATCTTTTATTTTAAATACAAACAACGGTCACATAACTTTCACACATTAAACTTAATGTGGTCTGTCCACAATCATGCATTTTGGGTCTGCATTGCAGTATACGAATATATTTTAAATAAAACCAATGAGTAAAATAAATAGTAAATACACAAAATAGGTTTTGGTTTAAGAAAATCAATCAAATCTCTGAGAACAAACGTGTAATAATTGACCAATTAATAACATAATATTGGCCGATACTTAAACACTATGGTTAACTATAATATATTAGTTTTAATGGCATCAGTGGTGGTTTTGTTTTTTATTTTTTTGTGGATGAAAGGACTGGTGGTTATGTACAGGGGTTAATTCATGACCACTTTACAAGGTATGCTGTAAAAAGCCCTGCTATACCTCCCTCTGGTGGCTGTTCAGTATGTGTACAAGTGAACCCAAGAACCAGGGTGAATAATAGTTTTTCAATAAACAATGTAAAAAAGACTTCTCATTAATTCTTATAGTATTCATTGTTCTATTTTACAACAAAGTATTAGGGCCAAACTGAAGAGAAAAAAATTACTGTAAAATTGTCATATGATAAAAAAAAAGTTCTAATATTACAAGAAAAAGTCATATAATGAGAACAAAGATTTTGAGATTTAAAAAAATGACTAAAAATCAAAAAAATCATTATTTGATTAAAAGTATTACCATCATAAACAGAAAGCAAATGGAACCAGCGGTAACTGCAGTCTACCACCACCAGCCATTTCCTGCTCCACAAAATAGACAATTTCCACCAAGTCTGTAAGATTCTTTCTTTCAAACAGACTCAGTTTCTTTCACAATCTTTTCAAAGTCCTGATGTTAATGAAATGTGAAGCATTTTTGGCTGATTTGTGAAGCCCAAATCAAAGTGTTATTTCACAAAATGCTCCATGTTTCTCATCTTGACACAGGTTGCAGCTGATCATCCGAGCGTGAATAATTATGACATTATCCTCATAATATTATGACATTACTCTCATAATATTAAAAGAATGTTCCTTCATTTTGGCCTAATACTCTGTTGTACTATACTGTGGAAATAAAAAAAACACGAACAACAACAAGTTCTGATCCTTGCAACAGGACAGAGTAGTAACATGTTTTGTCAGTGTCCTGCAGTAATGCTGAATAACATCATAACAAAATTTAACACAGTGAATATTGAACTGAACCTCAACTCTGTTAGGTATTAACATCTTTGCAACGTCTGTGTTCTCATGCTTTATTTGTTGAACTTGTCAATCTTGAAATGTAAAGTTCATTCAAATCACATCACTTACCACAGTTGTTCTCATCACTGCCATCAGAGCAGTCTGAAGAGTTGTCACACCTCCACGCCTTTAGGATGCACTGTCCATCTCCACACTGGAACTCTGAAGCTGCACATGTGGGCGAAGTCTGGGCATGAGATTTGGTCAAACCACACAACTTCTGGGTCTCGTCGCGCCCGTCCTTGCAGTCTGTCCGTCCATCACACAGTTTGTGTGCCGACAGGCAGATGTCAAACACGCCGCAGGAGAAGACACCAGTGGGGCATTTCTGGCAGGATCCCTCGTCGCTCCCGTCACCACAGTCGTTTACACCGTTGCACACGAGACGTGCAGATATACACCGTCTGCTGTGGCACGCAAATTCATCTTTCTTACACCACACATGACCTGGGAAGAGTGAGAGTGGACAACACATGCAATGTGAGCACTTCACTAATAATACAACACTTCTGTAACTGTCAAATATTTTTGTGAAATATAAACTTTTGTCAGGCCAATAACCAGAAGTATGCAGGTCACTAGCAAGTCAAGTCGAGTCCTTTCTTTAAATTGAGCAAGTTACAACTCAAGTCGTATGAATATAGAAGCTGATTACTGACATTAGCCCAACATTAAACCATGGAAATGTATTTAAAATCTTAGGCTAAAAAACAGCACATTTCGTGCACTAATCATAACCAGTTTTTGACCAAGACTTAAGCCCTAGTTTAAAAATAGCAACCAACTGACTTCCTGTCGTACCTTCCTTTGTGGGATGTTGGTGTCGTTGGGTTGCCAGGTTTGTACGCAAGGCCGCAAAAACAGACACCCAATGTTTTCCCAGTTTCAAAAAACAAACCGTAACATTAACCCCTCGATATTTGAGAACATTTAAATATTGCGTAAGTCAAAGTAATTTCAAGTCATTTTACTCAAGTCAGTCTTAAGTCAAGTCTTTTACCAACGTTAGTCTCAAGTCCACAAATGTCTGAATTAAGTCAGACTCGAGTCCTCCACCTCTGTTAATAACATTGAAAACATTTGAATATCACAGTCTCTTCTGCTGTTGAGCATTTCACTTTGTAATCCACCAAATCTTATAATCCAGAGCAACAAGTTAAGCAACAATTTATTTGAGCAGGTATGCACAAGTTCCATTATTTAACTGCTTTTTTGTGAGACAGCAGTGTAAACACCACACACCTCCTCGAAGAAGACATTTCAGTCTTCTTAAGGACAAGAGTTTTCATCCAAATATTAAAGTGTCAAATCACAACTTTACAAACTACAAGGCCTTGTGAGCATTTAAAAGTTCAATGGGTTAAAACAGAGGTGAAACATTCTGCTCATACACTTTCACAAAACAAACCTTTCAGCAGTAGCTCACAGCCCTTCAACTCTACAGTGAACAGTAGTAAATCTAGGTCACTTTCTGCATCTTTGAGCAACTTCTGCTTCTAAGCCACACGCTTCTAAACAACACAGTGAATGTTCATAACTCAGGTCACCAATGCTTATCTTTAATCCACAACTGAACCACATTAAATCCTTTATCCCCATGCAGGGCCTTTCTTTGCCAACATGTCTATCACAGGTTTTTCTGGACAGTAAGTTTCTCTGAAATACGTGCGTGTCAAAGTCCTTAACAACTTCAACAGGATGATAAGATTGATCTGTAGAATAAAATGTCTTCTATTAGTTGCAGAAAACAAAATGACCAATCTACAAGACAGATTTCTTTAAAAGGTTAGAAAAGATCCTGCATGGACTCAAGTTGGATGTCAAGATTTATTAAAAAGCAGGGACTAAAACTCTTTTTAACCTGGTTGGTTATTATGTGTACCTCATCGAATTGTATACACTCCACAATCCCATTTGAGCTTAACAGCCAATGTAAACATAATGTCTCCATTGCCCGGAGAACACTCTGTGTAATGGATGTCAGTCTTGACGTCATGGTGTCACCATCACCCATATGTCAGGAATTGGATCAAAATGAAACTCACTGCAGTGTTCGTCTAAACCATATTTACAGTCTGTGTGTCCGTCACACAGTTTTAGCCTCGGGATGCAAGAACCGTCTCTACACCTGAACTCCAGCTGCTCGTGGCAGCCGGGCAGAGAGTGACCTGCAGCATCTGGTGCACGGGAACACACAGAAGACAATTGTAACCAATCAAAGCCATCATGAAGAACACTTGCATTATTTGATGACGGGACAGGAGGGAAGGGATTATTGTGATGTTCGCAAGAGTTAACCGTTGCTTTACTCGAAGGTTTAACCGTTTTGTTCTTAATTCTTGACAAAGTATAGTTCATCCGTTTAACATTCTTTTCATACAAAAAACAAAAAAACAAAACTTGGCTAGTGTACGAGTGCTGGACCTTGACCGTGTGTCGGTCTTAAGCCCAGATAAATGGGAGAGTTGCATCAGGCGTAAAAATCTCTGAATGGATCAGTGGTTTCAAACTCGCTGGCCTGCGCTTGATTTCATGTGGCCCTCCGAACGATATCAACATAGGAGTCATTTCTGTATGTTTTTCATTAATAGATTAATGTGGATCAACTGCTGTGGCGAACCCTAGAGAGGGAGCAGCAGAAAGACCAAAAAGGAAAAAGTGCAGTTTGTGTGCGTGTATGCACTGTAGTTGAAATGAAACCCACAGGAGACCAATGAAGTGTTACTGCACTGTCAAGGTGAAGTGATCATTATGAAGTGAAAACAATTTACCACAACCTCCAGATGAGGCATTTTCAGCCTCATCTAAAGAGAATTAAAATCACCTGTCTTTATCTGTAGCGGTCTACTGTTTGAATCCCTTATATGCTTGAAAAATAAATGTAAAAAATTTAATAATTTAAAAAAAAAAAAGACTGGTGTTTTTGTAAAAGTCAAAATCATTCAAAGCAAAATAGTCATGAAGGGTTTGTAGTGTTTCATGTAAAGTTCCCTACCAACTCCAATATTAGAATCATTCTGACAAGTCTTTAGTTGCAGTTGTCAATATTGTTGTTTTTATTGTTTGTACATTTATACGGATGGTGGCTCATTGAGCTTTCAGCTAAATGCATTTTCTGTTGATGTTCTCCTTGGTGGGCTTGGTCCACTCTATTATCATGTTGTGTTGTGAGCATGTGTGTTACTGTGAGAACCAGAGTTGTGTTCTTATTTTACAAATTTGACGTCTAAATTGAATTAGAATTTAAAATCATGACTGTAGCCTGGTTTGCACAAGTGTATAGTAAAAAAGCAGTTTGGCAAACTAGGACCCCCCAAACAGCATCTTGCATAGGGCCCCGACAAAGCTAGAAACAGTCCTGCAATTTACACACACATTCACACAAAACTGGCAGTTGTAAAACAACCCAAAAAAATAAAGCACAAATCACGGTCAAGTTATTTGACATCGTTTTTGCGGGAGTGTCACTTTGTAGACGGTCCCTGCGCTTGTCGGACAGACACCGGCTGCTCGTTCAGATGAAATAATTGTCGACTTTACCCTCGCACAGGGGGAAAAAACACATAAATTTGCGTTTCATCAACGTTTTGCTTTAGACTTTTTTAACCGTGGAAGCTCGAATCTTTGAATATCTTTCCGTCTTTACCGATGAGCGCTGTAAATAACAGACTTCATTCAAAGTGAGCTGTGGTCTGCCGTGACCTGTACACACTCTCACTGTGACCGTTCTGTCTCAGAGTGACATAGAGCTGACCCACGGGACACACACACAGACACACACACGCACTCACTCACTGAGCCCTTACCACGAACATAAGGCCACGACACGAGCAGAAGAAATACAATTCCAAGGTGTCCCATGCTCCGCGTCCTCCACAACTGCACGGCAAGCCACGCGGTCGCGGAATGATGACGTAAGAGTGTGTTCAAGTGTCAACATGAGGCTCCGTGAACGATATAGTCAGCTCTTTCATGAAGAGGAGATACTGTACATGGTATACAGAATTTTTATCGCCAGCGTTTCTCAATCCTGGTCCTCGGGGACCACCTGTATGTTTTAGATGTTTCCCTGCTCAAAGACACCTCGTCAGTAAGCTCTGCAGAAGCCTGATAACGACCTATGTGAATCAGGTGTGCTGAAACTAGGGAAACACCTAAAACATGCAGGGCACTGGCTCCCCTGGACCAGGAGTGGGAAACCCTGTTTTAGAACGACGGTGCCCTGCTCCAACACACCTGATTCAAATGAATGGCTCATTATCAAGTTTTTGCAGAGCTTGATGATGAGCTGACCATTTGAAGCAGGTGTGTCAGAGCAGGGCCACATCTAAAACATGCAGGGCTGGAGTCCCTGAGGACCAGGATTGAGAAACACTGCAATAAGCCCATAATAATACAGTGTTTCCAGATCATTGTCCTGCATGTATTAGATGTTTCAGCTGCTGTAACACACCTGAATCAAATGGTCTTCATCAAGCTCTGCAAAATTCTGATAACAAACCACTCATTTGAATCAGGTTTGTTGGAGCAGGTAAACATCTAAGATGCATTCACACCAGTCCTTCAAATGGAATCCAAGTTTGCTCGGAAACTCATTTGGGGAGGTGTTAATGCTGAACCGAACTCTGAGGCTCACCAAAGAAGGGAACTCTGGTCTGCCTAAAAACGTAGGTCTTGGACCGCTTCAAGTGAACCAAATGCAGGAAGTGGATTACCACGCAGGGCATTGTGGGTAAACACAACCAAAACATATGTGCGTTTAGAACAAAATAATGGCTGATTAGACAATGAGAGCATTACCTCAGGGTGATGCAGAAGCCTAATGTTCCCTAAACTTTGAGGGAACACAAAAGGTTTGGTTGTATTCGAGTACAATTGCCCCACAAGTTCCTTTTAAGAAAACAACTTGTCACTTCTTTGGTCTTCTGAATGCATGCATAAACAAGCTCCTTCATAGTCAACACTGCTTTCTCTGACTTTAGTCTTCAATAGAGAAATGGAATACATTGCATTTATGATCACTCTCATCACTCTGATCTTACTTCTTACCAAATTTCACATTTAAAAAATGCAAGAACAAGAAGCCACATTTTGTGGTGCTCAAGACATAAATGGGCAGGCAGGTCACATGGACTACAGGATCTAGCTAATGAACTGGCACACATCTGCTAAACTGTGCTTGTAATACAAGTAGACAAAGTAGTTGGACGGACAAACTTCAACATGTAACATTTTATTCACAATTTCTACTGTACAGTATACAGCCAACACGTGCTCTGGTCAGGCCTCTACAGCAGCACTGGATGGAGAAATGATGCTGAATGCTTTGTCCTGCTGCTCAGAGGTACGGCTGGTCTGTGGAGAGTTCCGGTGCTTTATATAAAGCACCCGGGGTAATGAGAGGTTTTGGGGCTTCAGCAACTTGGCTGAGGAGAAGAGAACACTCAGTTACTTAAAGATTCAGCTAAAACTACCATCAGGAACATTTTCGTAGTGTAAAAGGTCCATAGTTTAATATTGTATTGTATGTGATCATGTAACGTGTAACATGTTGATGGCATTTTCCATTTTCTTCTATTCCTGTTGATCAGCTGTGTTTTCTCTGACTGAACCAAGGTAACTGTTCAGCATATCACAAACCATATGTGGTTATAGACAAATTATTGCTGTACATGTCATTGACGAGGTCTTTTACCTGCCAGCAGTGAGAGCCTTCTGTGAAGACATGACGACTGTGGCAGGTACTGATTCTCTGCGTCCGTCTCTCGAGCAGTAGTAGTTGCCCGCAAACTTGTGACTCGGGCCTACAGGCAGTGTCGGTGGTGGCTGCGTCCTACATGGCAGAAAAGCATAGTAAACCAGACAAATTGTATATCTACTTACAAAACAAATACCAGCAAAGTGATGCAACTAAATGCATGTTAGGACCTTAGAATTGACTTATGAAGATCAGTGTTGCACAGATTTACACAGTGAAGAGTTTGTGAGGACACAGTATCTCAGGAACTGGTGGTAACATGTTAAGACAAGAGTCATTCATTCACAACATATCCTAATCAAAAGTGAGGGTGTATACGGTACTTATGTAGAGTCATTGTGTTGTGTACAAAAGAGAGCGTTCAGCGTGCTTTGTGTTTTAAGAGGGACAGAGGAGAACATGAGTGTTCCCGTGAATGTTTTCATGTGAATGGAGACGGCACAGCAAACATGTTGTAAAAAAAAAATATCATCATAACATATTGAGCACTTCCCTAAATGCTATGCGCTATATGACTTCCTCCTACAGGGATTTAGTAATGACATGACAATGAAAATCATTCTCCTCATAAGGGGAATATGTCAGAAAGATGGCCTCCTGGGCTCTTGAATCTGTTAACAATGTTGATAAGGTTTGATAGAAGTACTATACAAATAGGTGACTGAATGGTTTTAAACGTAATGAAGTAAATTGTGATCTCCTTTGTTTTCCGCACTGTAAGGTATGATGAATGATCTCGACACCACAGTGGTTCCTCATATTGTCAGGGCTATGATCATCAATTTAACAAAGGTTCACAATATTCAGTATGATAAGTGAAGCAAATCAGGTGCCAACTATAATCAGCCCAACGGTGAACTTTTATATACTAACATTTTAATCAAAGCGCAGCTCCTGCTTTGAGCAGAGAAAAGTAACATTCAAACATCACTGTTTCATAATAATATAATATAATATAATATAATAATAATAATACAAAAAACAATAGGTTTTCTCTTCGGAAGATGACGTGTGTTTCAAGTCTTACCTCTTTGCAATCTCGTCATATCGCAACTGAAGTTTGCTCTGCAGGTCTCGCTAGAAATAGGGGAAGCAAACAAGTGATGAAATAAACAAAACAAACAGTGTTGACATGAGCAGTAAAACTGTGCGGGAAGCTAACGCATGCTAACAGGGGGTCATTTCTGTTCGTAAGACCAGTCCAGTTCGACAACTTCCTCGGCGTCTAAACGTGAAGTTTGTTAACAGCTGGTCCCGCCTTTACATTAAACGTTACCCTCAGTTCGGTTGCTTACCCCGGATAAGAAATTACGTAGCCTCTGGATGATTTTTGTAGCAGTAGCCATGCTAACTGTTGTGAATGTGAAGGACAAGCAGGTTCTTCTTCTATGACGTCAAGTGCACATCCACGTCACGACGCTGCCCCCGGAGGCCCGGGAGGACAACTGCAGCACAAGAAGTTGATTAATGAGCTCCCAGTGTGGGCCCCCTAGTGGCGGGAGTTGGTGCTACAACGATTTATCTTTTTTTTGTGATCAAGGCAATACATAAAACTGTTTCATTATTTTGTCAACTAAAATACGCGTCACATCCAATGTCTATGTCATATGACACACTGGGAACCTCTCCAAACCTGTATTTGAAACATGAAAATCCTTTTAGTAAAGTGTACATTTTGAGTTATTTCCATCTTTGGATCCACTTACTCGCCAGCAGGTTTTCTCATCCATAAACTATATAATCAAAATACTGTTTTATTTATTCCAAAGTGGGCAACCTTTTAATAGTTCTGTGATTTATTTCAAAGTTGGTGTTTTCCTAACAGGCAAAGACAGCAATGGAATGTTATTTCTTAAAATGTCATAAATGCAGAAAACTACACTTATTTTATATAGATTACATCTATATATAAAACTATATACATCACATCTTCATTTTACGGGTCAAATAGGTTTTGCTTTGTGGCTTAAGATTAATTTTATTTGGGTGGAGAGGAGCCAAAAATGGCTTTTTTGGAAACTAAAGGTAGGAGGCCCATCCTACACTGTGGCTGTGCTGCATCTGTGAAATTCAAACACCAGCAGAGTCCGGCTAAAGAAAAGTCAAAGAGAAATACAAAGTTTATTTGTTGCACAAGAAAACACAGTACAGGGCGACCACGCCGGTATACCATGCAGTCAAGTATTACTGATGTGTGCTTGTGTCATGCAGCATGCACTGAACAGAAGAGTCCACAGTAGAACACGTGCACTTGTACAACAGTCAGACCTGCCACTTAGTTCTGAGAATAAGACTAAGTTTAACACCAGCTGAGTGTCGTCCGTGCTGATCTCCAGTGGTTAAAGCTCTCACTGCTGCTAAAAGAAGTCTTTGAACCAGTGGAGACGAACGAAGCAACAGCAACTTTTACCAGGTTATTCAGAGGAAGATCTGAACATAGAGCAACAACCGTCTGTTTCCTGTAACAATACTGTCTTCCTTCCCAGATGTAAACTCTGTTTTATTTTTAACCTTTGTCCAATGAACGTAGATACATGAATGCACCTCTAGAGTGATGCTATTCCTGAAGTCATCCTTCACATTTAGATACAAAAAAATCTGATTTCTTTCTCTAAGTTAACTTATATAATTGCGTTTCTTTAGTGTGTGTAAAATTGTAGATTACTCATGGCTCAGTGGCGTTCAAAACAAGACAATGACAGATATGCAACCCTTGTGACAGTAGTCTCATTCAGGTGTAATTTACGAACAAATCATATCAAATGTTAGCACAGCAAATAGTGTGTTTGTTCACTGTAAACAACTCTGTCAAGACTGCAAAAACAACCGAACCGCTCGAGGAACCGTTCCCATCTGTGCTGTTCACTGACACAACGTGCTGTGAGGGCGGCACCTTGGGATTCAAGGACTATTTTAAGTTTCAAAACAAGACCCAGGAGAAAGTCGACACAAAAGCAAGCAACAGCCACTGTTGAGTAAGACCATCAAAACTCCCTTTTTGTAGTGGAAAAGTGTGACACACATCCAAGGCTTTAGTGGATGTAAAATACTGCGCTGACTCCCAGCAGGGAGTTCTGTAAAAAAAACAAAAAAAACACCTCAAAGTTCCAAAATCCTGATGCCACACATTATCATCGTCCTTGTGCATCATCATGTCCTTTAAAACAACCTTGTTATCAAAATATACATCAATATTTGTACAATACAAACACATAAAACAGTTGTTCAAAGAAGCCCTGGGATTGGAGTCCATGTTAACGTGTCCCTCTTAAACATTCGGTTACAAAAAAACCCAAAAACATTAGTGCATGTAAACATCACTACACAGTAGACCAAGTGGGAACATCCTCTTAGGCACCACAAAAACAAATACAAGTTCCAGGAAACACACACACAACGATGCAAAATGTTCCAGGTTGAAAATGTGTCGTCACTCTAACCAAATGAAAAAAAAAAACACGAAAACGTACAAAAAGTACTCAAACCGCCTTAAAACACTGTGTGTGTGTGTCATGCTGTATCACAGTTTATAGATGTTAGAAAGTAACTCGCTGAAACACTGATCAGCCTCAAACAACAGTACACAAATGTGTTAAATGTAAATGTAAGTTTCAGGAAGTGACCCTGCTGGGCTGAAATTAAAGGAAAAATAAATCATTTAACCTGACATTTGTGTTTTCAGAGATATGGCTTAGAGGACGCTGAGGAAACACGGTGGTCTTTTTTAAATCACAATGGTTCCACATTTACAATAAAGACATGAACTGTGGCTGAGCGTTCACTCTGTGTGAACCATGACCATCGAGTTCAATCAAGTACTTTTATTTCCTTATACGTTGTCAGAGGAAAAACAGGCCACAGACGCTGAAGTAAACATAGTCTCCTTCCATCACACAAACACAACTGTGCTTTCCTTTCCCCTCCAAACATCATTGACAGCTGTTCTGTCTGAAAAGTGCAAAATGGGGGAAAAAGTCACTTTCACACTCAGCTATATTTTTCCCAGCGTCTTAATTAATGTTTAGTGTCAAGTGTGTTGTGAAGGATGTCGGGGCTAAGCCACAGCAACAGTTCTCTTATCAGGATTTGTATCAGTGTACACTACTGTTCAAAAGTTTGGGGTCACTTAGACATGTCCTTATTTTTGAGGGAAAAGCAAAATTTTTCAATGAATATAACATAAAATGAATCCAAAATACACTCTATACATTGTTAATCTGGTAAACAACTATTCTAGCTGCAAACGTCTGTTTCTTTAATGGAATATGTACATAGGTGTATAGAGGCCCATTTCCAGTGTTCTAATGGTACATTGTGTTTGCTAATGGCATTAGGTTATTGGATGATTAGAAAACACTTGAAAACCCTTGTGCAATGATGTTAGCACAGCTAAAAACAGTTTAGCTGGTTCTTTGATGAAAGGGCAAAATGATTATTTTGAATAAAAATCATTATTTCAAATCCCGTCAATGTCTTGACTATATTTAGGGTTCGAGCACGACTGTGCAAGAACCCTATTGTAGTCGTAATTTCTATTATTTTTGCAACTCTTTTGATGAATAAAAGTCTGACTTTTAATGGAAAACACAAATTGTATAGGTGACCTCAAACTTTTGAACGGTAGTGTACTGTATGTGTATTGTAAACTTCACAGGTGTTCCTGGGTTTAAGAAGCTCCAGATCATACTGTAGCAGTTCGACACTAGTGGAAGCTGCACAGTTCAAATATAACAAGACACTGAGGGAGGAAAAAAAAACATAAGCACTTTGCTTCTTGTACCTTTTGGTCCTGCAACAGTAATGTTTCGCAGTATCAAACTACTCTGTGCTGCAACACTTTATTTTAAAAATAGACATTTATAGGAAAAAAAAAAAAACAGTCAAAGGACAAAAAGCCACTTTATTTATACAAAAATGTTGAGCCGTTGCTTGCTACTCAACCAAAGAGAATTTTCCTCTTTCCCTGTTACAAACTCATAAAATGTAATAAATACAAACAAGATGTCTACAAATCATTGACACAAATATTTACAAAAAAAAAAAAAAAAAAAAAAAAAAGAGAAAAGAAAAGAAAAATTCAAGTGAAAGCGTCGCCTACTACCTTTCAGCCAGACAGGTTTGTAAATTAGTTTACAGCTTCCAGTTCATCTGGCTCTGACTTAAAAAAACATCACTGATGATGCACGTTACACTTGAAACACTTGAGAGAGGAGCAGCTGAAATGAGAGAAGAGCAGTGAGCTGTCACTTTCTCTGAGGCCCTTTTTGTGGAGTTTCCGCCTGACGCTCAGTCTTCTCAATTGATCGTCCAGCTTCAGGACAATTGGAAGCCGTTTCTGCTGCGTGACTGCAGCTCTTGTCAATCAGAGGATGTACCGCCTGTTGCTGCCGAGATGAAGACGCACCGACATCATGCTCAGGTTTTTCTGTGATTTCCTCGCTGTCTGAACACGGCTCCCACTCGTCCTGCTCCTCGCTCTCTGTGGAACCCTGCACGGCGATCTGAGGCACCAGGGTGAACCTCCTCACCACTGGCACCTCCAGCTCCACCTCTTTGCTTGTTTGGGGTTGAGTGACGATCCAGGCCATCCTGTGCTGATGTGGTTTTGCTTGGGCCCCCGGTGCCACGGCGGTCGATGCGACTGTGGCGCTGGCTTTCTCCTCCGGCTCGTCAAAGCTCACCTCCTGCACCGCCTCCTGCTTCTTAAAAGAATCTCGCCGCTCCGATAGGTTGAGCTTTCTCATCACCACCAGCTGCTCAGATCGTTCAATGCCAGAGTCTCTCACCCTCTGGCTGCCGATGTATCCTCCCAGTCTGCTGTGATCGGCCCCGATGTAGGAGCTCCCACAGGTGCCCTCCGCCTCCGAGTCACACAGTACATCGGCCTCACCATAAAACGGCACTTCCAGCGTGTGCCTGCGTGGGGCGTAAGACTTCTTATCAGCATGATACACTCCAGACAGTTTCTCAGCCGACTGCACTCTCTTCAGGAGGGGAGATCGAGGCGGCTCGGCGCTGCGAGGACGGACAATGTGTCTGACAATGGTGGGCGGAGACAGGGTTTTGCCATGAAAAGTGTGAAGGCTTTTAGAGAAGCCCGGCAGCGGGGAGGGCGAGCGCTGCGGAGAAAGGGGCTGAGCTGAGGATGAGGAGGAGTTGCAGGCCAAAGGTGACGGAGGGATGTTACTGGTGGACTTGCGGCGGCCCACCTTGGTGTAACGCTGCGTGTTGAGTTTGGAGCCCAGGCCGTGCAGAGAGCTGGGCCTGATGTGTGCGGCGGGTGAACTGGGAGAGCTGGAGCAAGGAGATGTGCTCTGAGGAGAGTTGTTTTCTGGAAAGGAACACAGTTGTTTCAAACTCTACAAAACGCATAATGTACACACAGAATGTAGACTAGAGTCGACCAGTTTGAAAAGTGAAGACTAGGCAGTAGGATAAAAACAAAAGGCAGCCACCAGGGTACAGGACCTCTGTTTGAATGAAAGTCTATGGGAAAATAAGCCTACTTTTCACTTAACTTATAGATAAATAAATAAATGAATAACAAATTAGTACCACAGGGGAAATTCCTTCTCTGCATTTAACCCATCCTCTACTAGAAACCTTCCTAGAATTAGGAGAAGCGGACAGCCATTGAGCACCATCCTCAGAGCAATGGGGGTTGGGTATCTTGCTCAGGGGTAAATATAAATACATAATGATATACATAATTAGAGCACACATTTTCATTCAGGATTAAATGGCCTAGGGACTACAGAAGTAAAATAGCATTGTTGCTATAATCTGGCATATTTACATCCTCAATTGTTGAAGATGATATTCATCAATATGCATTGTTAAATAAATATATATATATATAAAAATTTAAAAAATAGACAATGAAGCAGGGCATATACAAGTTCATACATGATCAAAATTAGAGCTGCAACTAACGATTATGAAAATAATCGATTAATCTGTCGATTGTTTTCTTGATTAATCCCTTCGTCCATAAAACGTCAGAACATTTAAAAAAAAAACGTTGACCAGTGTTTGTCAAACCTGGATGTTCTCAAATGTCTTGTGTTGTCCACAAACCAGAATAATTCAGTTTTAATGATTTCTTTGTTATGTGGAGCAAAGAACTAAGAAAATATTCACATTTAAGAAACTAAAACAATCAGAAATCTTGTTTTAATCATGAAAAAAGCTTCAAACCGATTATCACAAAAGATTAATTCAGTAATTGATTAATAATAGATTGTCTCAGCTCTGATCAAAATCTGCAAAGGGAAGACTACATCTAAAATTTATATCCAGTCTATTGTTGCACAATTTGTAATGTGTTATGTTATGCTATTCATCAGTGTTGACCCCTTTAAAACAACCATTGACTTTGCACATCAGTTACTCTCTCAGCTACGTTTAACTAACCAAAGGCCTGATGGTCGGGTGCAGGGCTGCGGCATGGAGTGCATGGGCCGGGGGAGAGGCTGTGAGTCGGGGAACCTGGAAGACTTTCGCTGGAGGAAACCGAATGATGGAGACCTGAAGAGAAGCTGCGGCTGCTGTGCATCACTGTGCTCTGCTTCGACAGCTTCTTCAGGATGCTTCGTCGCCTTGGAATGGGAGAAAAAAGAAGAGTCAGTTGGCTGACACTGCGCTGATCACTGACAAAGTGGGTATTTTGTGTATAGTAATGGCCTTATTTAGTATTTCGGACATTGGTATATTAGTACATATACATTGCTTGATTTCATTTAAGTGTGTGTAACACTAGAGGGAGACAGGAGTTTGTTTTTCTGACATTCAGTTGCATGCAGTTTAAATGTTCACAGCGTAAACAGGAAATGGATAACACTTCGGAGAGCGAGTGGAAACTGAAGTGCAGATTCTCACCTGTCGTAATTATCTCTCCTCTTACTCTTCTTGCTGCGACGAGCCATCTTGCCTTTGTGCTTACTTTTCCGACCAGGACCAACTTTGATCGATGTGTTTTCCAGTGCTATGGTCTGAAGCGCCACCTTGCTGCCACTCTGCCCATCACAAAGGAATGAAATAATGGTCAAATTCATCACGAGAAACGCCACGTTTAAACTGAGGCAAAGAGCTGTCGCACCTTCAGCAGCAGTTCTATCATTTCAGGGTGGACCAGGCCTTGGACAGACTCTCCGTTCACGTGGGTAATGAGGTCTCCAGTGTGGAGACCAGCCTGGTGCGCTGGGCTGCCCTCCTCCACACTCTGCAAAAACAGAAATGCAGAGTGAGAAGAGTTTTATTTGAATTACATAACCACCTTTTATACTATTCTCCTCTCGAAAGCAGATTTATTTATTTTAAAATGTATGGCGACACCCACCGACACCATGTGATGCACGGTGTACACGTCACTATCACCCATGTACACTCTGATGGCCTGCAGAGTGAAGCCGAACTTCTTCCCCGAGGTGTGGATGATGATGGGTGGCCTCAGGCTGCTGTGGCCCAGCGAAAAGTCACGACTGGGAGATGAATCACGAGAAGAAGGGTTGGAAGAGAGTGAGCGCGGGGAAATGGGACTGGGTTGAAGGCCACCGGGGGAGTCATCTGTGTCAAACACAGGAGAGATTTGGTTATTTTTTGTTAACTATACAAATTTGACATGTTTACACTTTAAAGGCGGCAGATTCGTAAGCTCAACTTTTATGTAAATTAATATAATACAATTCACGTATATAAAAATTAATGTAGTCTTCCAGTTGCAAAATGAATTTCCATTTTTAAGCCTCACAATTCTGGATTTGAGCAGCACCATGACCATGTTTTTGCAAATGGAAATTCAAAGAGGTCACTTTCTGTACTATAACTGACCATCACATTGGTGTCCACTCTTATGTGCTCTGCTTTATCGTCTAATTTCTAAGTGGGAACATAATTTGCAGACATCAAGACCTGAAAATAGTGATTGAATCCATTAACTCTTCAGGATAAAGTTTCTATTACAAATCAAGGGAGAAGTAGGAGGAACGGTTACTTTCATCCTAATTTGACTTCCAGGTTCTCCTCCCTGGAAAAACGATGTCTTTTTATAAAGACAAATTCCCATTCCATGCTCGTCATTGACATGGCGATAACAGGCTTCTGTACCTGAAGTGATGATGAGGGACAGGGCTGAGACAGAGGCCGATTTCGGGACCTTTCCTCCACAGGGAAGCCTTTGCCTGTCCGGCGTATCCAGCTGGTTACCAAAGCGTCGAGAGCCAGCAGGGTCCTTGGGGGACGAGTGCTTGGCTCCAGTGCTGTTACTGCGAATCCTGATTCTCCGAAGGTTTGACACGACCACCTCAGCTGCACGTAAGATGGATTAAAATGATAAGCAACGTGGAAATATGGTCAGGATTATCTCCTCTAAATGTTTGAACGATACGTACATAAACATGGCAGTGTGAATTTACCTTCATCATCAGTGGACAGGGCAAAGCGGGGCATTGTTTCCAGGCTGTGGGTGCTGCTCATCACCAGAGGGCTGGTGCTCCTCTCAGACTGGGAGGAGCTGGAAGAGGCTCGAGGTCGAAGACTACAAATCAGACCAGTTGGACAAGTATATCAACTGGCACAACAGTCAAAACAATCACACGACACTGTGTTTCGGTGGCCTGCTGTTTTTGCTTGTGAACAATCATGTCCTCACATTACCTAGCAACTAAGTGACTCAAAAACAATACAAACAGAAGAACTGGACTGAACTGGAATTGTATACAAATAAAATACACAGTATAGGACCTCATTCAGACCATGTATTAACATTGGTCCTGAGAGATCTAATCACAAGCATACAGTGCCAAGTGCTACTGTTCACACATGGCATCAACACGTGCCCTGGATGCGTCTCCTGTGATAACCTGTGATCAGATCTCACATCTGCAGCCTCTATACATCTATACAAAACCATCACTAAAACACGGATGTCATTTTCTGTTAGAGAGAACAAAAACAGATCGTTTAACCTGTTTGACTGAAGATGTGTGTCCATGTCAAAGTCAAGGTGTTTGTATGTGTGTGTCTGTGTATCGGTGTTAGTGACACAGAGAGAAAGTAAGAGAGAGCGAGGTGCAGTGAGTCAGAGGGTGAGGAGGCACTTGTTGGTGCCTCCTGAGCATGAATTGCTTTCCCACGTGCTAAACAACGTGTCTACATCTCGACTCAAACCAACTCAAAATGTTGTTTGGATCAGATCTTCAGATGCATTTGTTCCAGTTGTGCTGACCTGGTTATATGTCCCGCAGCATGTCTGCACTCCATGCTGCCCTCTGCTGGAATCGGGGAAGGACTGAGACCTCCCATGTCCCTGCGGTCCTCCTTATCTTCACTGTGGCTGCGGTCAGAAGAGAAGCTCAGGTTGGAGGGCGTTGCCAGATGTTCTGTGCTGCTGTAAACCTGAGATGAATAAAGGGGAGAATATGTGAAGCAGTGAGTGGGACACAGCATTGAAGAGATGAGTGTATGAAATGTCAGGATCACTGCATTCTGTGCTCTCTCACTAAGGTGTATTTCCATCTGCCAGTTTTTATATGCGTCAAGTTCAGTATCTCAGTGAACTAACTCCCTATATTCACTTGACAGCAGTGAATAGAAACACAGATAAATGTGCATTTTCTTTAACCGAATCATTAAAAATTCTGTAAAAATTTGCCATGCATACAACAATGCAAATCGAGCTTGTTTTTCTTTTCCACTTTCCACACTTTGGCTTCTGGTTCTTTGGTCTGTAAATGTGCAAATACCTGCTATAATCCTAAATATCCATCCTGAGAGGGTCAGCTGTCAAACAAAACATTTCTCAAGAGCCTGGCTACAAGATGAATCCGTTTGCTTTGAGAGACAAACCTGTTCTCTCTCGTTACTCAACCCAATTCTTGTCTTGAAACAGTTCAAACATCACTTGTTAAACCTAATGAGCTCTTATTTTCGAGCAACTGCACTCCTTACCTTGCTGAAGCGATGTGACCAGGAAGAAAACTGTCTGATTTCCAAGGAAGACTCTTCGTCATTGGTTTCCTCATCCTCATCAGATGCCATGTGATGGTAGCGCTCTGATCGAGCTGAAGGCAGAATCAAAACATTTTCAAAATTCCGCGAGATTCTCATTCTGTGTTGTTGTTATTCACCAGTCATTGTTCACCAACGCTGTCAATCCTGAGGTCTGATATTCAACAGCCTTTTGTTTTCAGCTGCACATGTTTTAAATGCAAAAGAAAACTAAGCCTGAAGAAATGTTAGATATTCTCAACCGTTACTTACTGTCAAAGTAGCTTGTGTCATCCTCTGCGTCCAGCTGAGGGATGAATTCAGCTTTCTGACGCAAGAGTCCATTCCAATCTAAGCCAGTGAAGAAGGGGTGTTGTTTGACCTCGACGGCTCCACCTGTAACCACAGTTTCCACAGCCAGTTCAACACACAATCAAAGTTTCCTACTTGTGTCTCCTCATATTTGCCAAAAACTCATTCAAAAAAATTTAATTTCATATGCGAGTCATTTTAAAATGATGCCACAGCGCTTCATAAATCACATGAACTAGGCCTAAATAGGATTTAGAACAAATTCACAGTTGATTTCCCTCCTGTTGCAAAAGTCTAACAATGGATTTTGATTCTACAGTACCAGTTCCCATTCGTTCCGGAGGACTTTGGCTCAGCAGGCGGGTGATCAGGTCCTGAGCATCAACAGGTAAAGCATCCTCTCCCTCAGGCCAAATGATTTCATCTGCAAATGAGAGAGAAGCAAGGACCAGTCAGGGGATTGTAAATGATAGTCTTTAACAAGTTAAGCATATTGTTTTCTGTAGCGACTTGGGCAATCCTGCTGGTAAAAAACAGTGTTTAACCAACTGCAATGTAAGAAAAAAAGTCTGTTCTGTAACAACATTTTATATAAAACAAATGTTTTTTATAGATGAGATTTGTCTCCTTTGATGGATTTTTCAATGCACCCACCACTGACAACTTGGCCAAAAAGTTCCTCAGGAGTGTCTCCAAAGAACGGGACACAGCCAACCAGGAACTCGTACAGGATGATGCCCATTGCCCACCAGTCCACAGGCTTGCCGTAGCCCTGCCTAAGGATCACCTCTGGCGCGATGTACTCTGGAGTACCACATACCTGCACAACCAACACAGGTTAATAACAGAAACAGCTGCCTTCCATTATCACACCTGCCACAAAATAGTTGTATGAAGATATAAAATCGGACATTTTCTCACCTGTTTGTCGACAAACTCTCTTGTGTCCTTCCCCATGTGACCCTCGCATAAGTTGGTGGTCATGTTCATTAGGCCAATTTTGGACAAGCCAAAGTCGGTTAGCTTGATGTGACCCATGGATGTGATTAATAAACTGTTGGGTTTAAAAAAAATGCCCATTATCTTTTACTTTATGTAACAGTATTTAACAGAAGAACTGATTCAGACTCATTCTCAGCACATGTCCAAAGGAAATGCACATATTTGAATCAGGTGTAAAGTGGGGGTCGGTGCGTTGACTCACTTGTCCGGTTTGAGATCCCGATGCACTATGCCATAGTTGTGAAGGTATTCCAGGGCCAGGACTGTTTCAGCAAAGTACATCCTTGTCATTTCTACAGGCAGTGGGCCCATGTTCTTGAGTAAATTGGCACAATCTCCACCTTAACAAAAAACACAAAGAGAGAAAAGCATAAACCTCATTTTTATTTGCCATCCCCATGATAGGTTAGACCAGTTTTCTACGGCCAATTGATGTACATCTTTAGTGTCATGGCAGCCTTTTCCCCCTTTAGAACAGAATAGCGTTTATTTGTCATTTGCTCAGGTACACTGGAACTCTAGTGTGAGTCGAAAAAATCACTAAAATACAAATACAAATACAAATACAATATAAAACACAATAATAAGATATAAACGCAATATACAGACTTCTTTCAAGACCTTGACTTTATGTAGTTTTCTACCCGTGTACCTACTGTACCTGTTGTGTTTAGTAGAAAAGTAACGTTTAATAAATGAATGAAAGAATGAATGTAGAATTCAAAGTAAATTATGTTTTACTAACAAAAAACATTTTAAAAACATGAAAATTGCACACGTTTCACACAAATATGTTTCACCAAGAGCACGGTTGGAACCATAAAAGCATGAATGAATAAATAAATAAATAAATGGATGAATGGCACATTTCTGTGACCAGCTAGGGAAATAATTTCAAGATATCATTTGATTTTCTTCATATACTGCATATTTTACACTAGTACTACTACTTTTGTGCAGACTTTTTTCCAGACTTCTTCTATATTTTCACACAAAATTCCAGACTTTCAAGACCTGCACAAGGACCCCGAGTAATAGATGCCTGACAAGATATTGCAGTGTAGCCTTAATTGTTCATTATTGCACATTAGTGTATAGGTAGACATCAAGTGGCCGTCATTAATTTATCGTACCAGATTATACTTGGTGCTGGTTTGATAACTCGGCTACTTTACCTTCGACGTACTCCATAACCATGCAGAGGTGGCGTCGCGTCTCAAAAGAACAGAACATAGAGACAACGAAGGGGTTCTCCGCAAAGGTTAAGATGTCCCTCTCCACAAACGCCTGCTGGATCTGGTTCCTCAGGACCAGGTTCTGGCGATTTATCTTTTTCATGGCAAACCGCTGGCGAGTCTCCTTGTGACGGACCAGATACACAGCCCTATCAGAAACCACCATTAGTCCTGTTATCACCGGGGCAACATTCTCCATTTTACAGGTTTTAATTGTTAAAAAACTTCATCTGAAAACAACTTACTCTAATTGAGTTAATGACTGTACTGGCAGGATGTCGCTGTGTGACTTTGTCTTTAAGTGTCACCATCAGAGCCACCACTATAGTTAGAGTGGATGACATGCTGATACGGTTAAAAATGTTTCTCACAAGGCACGATGAAGGTAACTGCAGTAACTTAGCTGTTTTCTGTTCTGACTGACAGGTCTGAAAACATCAACCACACTGCTGAGTAATTACATAAAAATGACCTTTGTTAGTTTTCTGGATGATTGAACAGAAGAATAAATTAGTTTCTCATTATTTGACACTGATAGGTAACACTGTAGCTTCTGGCAAACCTTCAGCCTTTTGACTTCTGGTCATTACTGGAACTTTTTGTGACACTTTGTTTTCGTTTGTTTTTGTATTTGAAACAAACAGCGACAAGACGACGCAAACAAAGCTTGAACACTTCATTCTTACCCATAGGCTCCGTTACTGATGAGTTTGATGGTTTCAAAGTCACTTTCCAGAGGTTTCCTGCGAGTTGGTGTCAGACTCTGCGGGGCCTTACTCTGTGAAGAGGAGACAGAACCATGTTGCCAGCAACTGTTTATGAGCCCAGTGAACACAATAAAACAATTAAGAGAGTTATCACAGCACAACTAGAGCTTCAGGGACAGTTCAGGAATCTGCTACATTATGTAAAATAGGGAAAAACACTGAACAGGAAGTGTTCACATTGACGCGAGCATTGGAAAGTGTTAAAAGACACAAGAGTAGAAATCACAGTATATGCAAGATGTTTTTAGAATGAACTACCTCCAGATTAGCATCTGGTTCCACTGAAGGACCAGCGTCATACTGTTCAAGCTGCACCATGTCTGGAAATAAGAGGGAAGAGAGAGAGAGGGAGTTTAATATTTCAGAGGCTTTTCACAGCACAGTTCTTTCTTCCCGTCAGTTTAAACCGTTGCAGTTTTTTTTTTCTTAAAGCGATGATTTAGAATCTGTTCATGTCTTGCTGAAGGACGCGAGCCAGATCTGATGTGAAGTGACACGAAATCATTTACTCACAGAGTAACAATAACAAAATATTTTCAGTAACACGTTTTTCGTCTGTGTCCACAGTTATGTCATGGAGAAAACCTCACAACAACTTGCGCAGCCACTGTTGAATCACACGATCCTCCACACACAAACAAATCATCTGTCATTTTCTTATTGCCATGGTAATGCAAGTGTGGCTATTTTACAGATCTCCAAGACATCTGCACTGGTAAAATAAATGATGTAAAAAAAAAAAATTCTTGTTAAGAAATATTACAAAGTTGTTAGCATTATAGTTGTAGTAGTAATAACAGTAGTACAAGTAGCTTTTCATACTCCTCACTGGTGCAGCACAACCACAGGAGGTGAGGCGCTGATCCACTGCTCTGTATACTCCACGCCTGCTTCTTGGCTGGTGCTGTAACCGCTGTAACCGTTTTCCTCTTAACACGGCTGTACACTTGTCAACAAAGTGGGCTAATTGTAAATAGCGGTAATGTGTCCAGTTAGGGTTTTCCACTCTACTCTACTACTTGCCAATCAAAGACAATACTGACTATAGACTGGCCAGCAATCCCTGAAACTGATGAAGGCTGAGCTATTTTCCACACTAAGAGCTAAAAACAAACAATTATGACAAAGCAGATGAACAGAACAGGCCACAGTTTTCAAATGTTGCACTGGTTACCTTTTCAATATCAGAAATGACACTAGACTCTGCTATTCACTGTTAATAAATGATGACAGTTTTGTATAAACTACTTGAAAGCGATACTTATACTAAAAGTATAAATATCTTTCCAGAAAACGACTTTGGTAGAAGTTAAAGACACCTCTTAGAATACTACTTGAGTAGAAGTCAAAGTATCTGACATTTACTGTACGCAAGTAGTAAGTAATGTTCTGATATAAAATGTACTTAGGTATTAGAAGTAAAAGTAAAAGTATTGGTTGGCCGCTCAGCTGAGAGCTGAAACAACGTCACATGACATGATAGCTGAAACCCGGCGTCCAGAGTGTACAACAGAAAACCTGAGACCAGAGCCTCGGTGTCGAACACGGTAAACAACGAGCTTGTGCTGGTGTGTTTTAAGTCCACTTGGAGCCGAAATATGCGGCTAACAGCTGAGCGGCTAACAGCTGGTGCCACTAAAAACAACTAGAGAAACATACAGGCATTACGTCACAAACTCAGCTTTTATTTCGTAGTAAAAGTTGTCAAAAATATAAATAACAAAGTAAAGTAAAGTACAGTAACGAAGTGACTGTGTGTGTGTGAGTGTGCGCCTGTGAGGGGCACTTCCTACATTGCTGTATGTTCTTATTTGTTGCTTAATGTTTTATCTGTGTTGTATTTATTTTTAGGTAGGGACAGCAGATGTAAATTAGCCCAAGGCTAACTCTGGTGTAATGCATCAAATGGTGACATTTATGTTTTTAAATGGTCCCTTTTAAAAATAAATCAAATCAAGTATTTGTACTTGGTTACATTACAACACTGAACAATGAATTCTATGTCTGTCTCTCTCTGTTGTTTTCTTCTCTGCACCAGCTTCTATTGTGGCTGGAGATGAGAACAGTGGAACAGTATTTGCAGTAACTCCTAATCGCATTAGGTTCGTCCGACTTTGAGAAATAGTACAATTTGAGTCAGACTGATGTGTTAATGTGAGTTTTTTTTCCTAATGTAATAAGTGTACTGAGTGGGAGTACAAGGCTTTTGCCTCATGGCCGAGTCCCTTTACCTTCTAACAGGTCCCTTGTTAGACCAAGCTGGCTGATGATGTACCGTGGGATGTCCGTCTTGATTCCTTGGCCAACTTTTGCATGACCCTCTGCTGCCTCCAATAGGTGGTAAAACTCCTCTGGATTGAACTCCTGTCAACAGCACCCAAGTGTCATGAAAGTGAATTGGCCAAAGCCAATAACATGATGGAATTCAGAATTCAAAAGAGCAAAAGGGAAGCAGTGGCAGAAGTTCATTCTTACAGATATTCAGCCTCTTACCCTCAAGGATTCAAGTCTATTAACTTTTCTTTAATTACTAGCAGTTATCCTATTAGCTGAATGACTTGTAATTATCTTAACTGCAGCAGTATTCAGAGCTGATGATTTAAAAGGGACTGGGTTTTGTAGCTTATGTCAACACAGAAACAGGTTAAACAATGAATCGCATCACAAAGAAATTTTTTTTACTTGCGTTCTTGAGATAGCCGTCACTCATCACACTATTAGAAAATATGGTCTACAGGCATAATGTCCCAGTTAATATATAGTTATAATAATACTTATATACTTATAGTAATATACAGATCTCCCCAACAAGAAATTTAATTGGAAATCATTTTGTACCGAAGGGGAAGAAAAGTCAATGTTAAATAATCTTCTCCTCCCTCACAGATCATCAGCTTCATCTTCTGGTGACAGAAATGATTTCATATGACAGCTCTAAGGTCACGATCTCATTTGCTCTGACATAAACCTTTACTGACTTCTGGCCCGTTTCAATCAAACTAATCTCATTTTCAGTCGGGACGAGATTGTCTCTTCCTCGGCTTACCAAACACTCCAGCAGGCGAGCTGGCCGAGAGATTATGATGAGGATCTTCCTCACCAGCTGGGAGATGATGGTTACCTCCTCGCTTTCAGAGCGCTCAAAGGCCTGGCAAAACAGCAGGGGAGCATGAGAAAAACAAAACTTTATCACAGAAAACACAGATCACAGGGGGGAAAGTAACCGTACTTAAAATAGGCCAAGAGGAGCTTTTAGGACAAATACTGGACAAAGTCAGAATTACGAGGATTTAAAATTAAGAATCCGTGTTGTTATACGGAGGTATATTAACCTAAAATATCTAACTCTTAATTCATGACATTCTGAAAAAAGATCCTGATGGAAGCATGAATTGAATATTAATTAATCTTTGACTAAATAATTGATCAAAAAAGAGAGGCACACTTTGTCTCTGCAGTAATATAAATCCTAAAAATATAATTTTCATTTTTGTGTTCGACACAGGCATGATGACACTAAGAGAAATATATAAACTGACGTTGCCTGAAGGAATTGCGTCAGAAAAAAAACATTACATTAAAGCAGGAGGAAGTATTAGAATAATCACTGGGTGGGAGTGTGTGTGTGTGTGTGTAGTATGAATGAGTCATCCATGGCCTTTCTTCTAGACGGCTGGAGTGACATACCATATTAGTGAAACATTGGCTGCATGGTATACTATGCAATTCTGTCCCAAGTCATTTGCATGGAGAGCCTGGGAAATGACAAGCTTGATACTATTCTCATATTTCTGTAACATAAGGCTACAACCAGCAACCCAAAGATAAAAAAGCTCACCTAGCACAACCTCTAAATATATCAACAATTATTTTAATAATCAATTCACCTGACTGTAATTTGACCGATTAATTATTTGGTCCAATAAATGTTATTTGGTGTTTCCCAAACTTTGAAATTATGAAGTTCTCAAATGTCCTGTTTTGTCCACCAAACCAATGATTTCTTTAGTAAATGGAGCAAATATTCACATTTAAGAAGATGGAATATCTGACAGCTTGTTTTGATTATAAAAACACAATTAATTGGAGTTACAAAATAGTTGACGATTCATTTGGTTCATGATTAATCATTGAGTGTGTCCAAAAACATGCAATACAGGGATTAGGCAAAATTTGACACTCTAAATTGACAGTAGGTGTGAGAATGAATGGTTGTTTGTCTTTATGTGGCCCTGTGATGGACTGGCGATCTGCCCAGGGTGTACCCCACCTTTCACCGTATGTCAGCTGAGACATATGCGCCCACACAAACTTGATGTGGAGGATAAATTGATAGAAGATGGATTAATCTTTTATCAAGCCCTACATGTATCTATCTCGGTATTCCTTTACTCATATTATAAGACATTCTTTCACAACTTCCTCACCAAACACATGATGTGTGGTGTGTGAAGGCTACAATTACATGTGAACCAATCACTTGGCTCCGATAGGACATTATACAACACATTGGTGTCAGCGGCCATTATTGGCTGTGCTGCCTCTGGCAATCATATGGAGAGACGGATCCCTGATCCCCGGGATCTAATGTAATTTTAAATATGTATAATGTATGACCCCCTGTCGCCTCTTCAGACAACAATTTTCATAATGTTGGATTTTATTGTATTGCTTTCTGTACAAGTTTATTCATGCAATGCATGTTTGAATCGAGGCAAATTTCATGGCATTCCTGAAGCCGTCACAGTTTTAACTTAGTGGCCTTTAGAAACAAAGCAAGTCTTGTGTGAGTATGTGTGTTTCTATGGCAGTATTTGTTCCACTGTATGGGAACAGACTTATCAGTTCAGCTGGAGGTACACCGAGTTGGCCATGCCTTCTGTCTGACAGCATGCAGAGGAACGGAGAAGGCGGTTGCCATAGAAACAACCATTTTATCACAACACTGATGAGACCTGTGACAAAAGTACCTCTCAACTTCACATTTTCCACTACAAGCTGTACTGTCTGTGTGACTGTGTGTGACTGTGTGTGTGTGTGCCTTAGAAATCACACACTTGAGTGACAGGTCCTCACCTCATGAAGAAGCTTCTCCAGCTTCTCCTGCAGCTCAGCAAAGTAGCGCGAGGTAACCAGGCCTTTATGGGACTTATCCAGACAGTCTCTGACCAGTTCGACCAACTGGTGCTGGATGAAGCCCAGCACCCCGTCAGCCAGTGGGAGAGAGCTGTCTGGAGAGTAGTGGGTGACGATCTCCAACAAGCGCTCCTC
Source organism: Microchirus variegatus (assembly GCF_963457635.1). Taxonomy (NCBI): domain Eukaryota; kingdom Metazoa; phylum Chordata; class Actinopteri; order Pleuronectiformes; family Soleidae; genus Microchirus; species Microchirus variegatus. The sequence goes on from NC_139805.1 coordinate 10,463,662, forward strand.
CATCTGAGCTGTGGCCTGCAGGGAGCACACAAACAACACTTAATACTCTCCAGACAACCAAAATGTTATCCGTTATATTTCTGTCAGTGTTCACCTAATTGTCAACACTTACTAGTGATTCAACAAATGAGATTAACCTACTAAGGTGTGTGATTTTCAAAAGTCAAGGTCAGTAGTGTAAATAATGCATTCAACTTTTTATGTTGATTAAAAACCACATATTGGGACAACACATGTGGAGTGTTTGCAGTCTCAGGGGAAAAATATGTGTTACCACAAGTAAGCAAACCTGTTATTTTTGCAATTGAAGCCAGATTTAAAAGTTGAAATCATTTAGGAGATAATTGTGTTGCTGCAACAACAAAAATAAAACAAACTTTCAACGTATCAAGGTCAGCATTACAGATGTTATGTGATAGCATCTGTATTGTTTTAGAAACAAACTGACAGATATGAAGCACGTACCTTTGGAAACCGTTCTCTGTAAACATGGTTCATCATGACGATCTCATTATCAAAAGAAACCGTGGATCGCCCAGGGCTGCAAATAAAAACAAAACCACTTTATAGAACATTCAAATTAATCAGCAAATGCACCAAAAAAGCACATTTATCCAATTCATCGCTCTGAAAACACTAAGATAGTCATAATTATTTAGTCGAGTCAGTTCAGTCCAACCAATCATTCACATGTCAACTCTCAGCTCATGGTTTAGGGTTTGACTGAAGGTCAGTATCTTTTTGAAGTCAATAACTTCATTTGGATTTGAAACAAAAAGCAATACTGTGAGGCGACATTCAATTTCAGCAGCTCTAAAGCGGCTGAAACTGCAATAATAGTTGGGTTGAACTAAGTTTCTGTGCAGACAGCTGAGGTTTTTCTGGTCTGGTGTGAATCACCAACGTCACTCATTTACTCAAACACCACCATGATCCAGACTAGGGCTGCAATGACTACTAGACAATTAGACTAAATTAATTGTCAACAACCTTTAAGATCGATTCAACAGTTCAGCTCCTTAAATGTGAATATTTTCTAGTTTCTTTGCTCCATATAACAAAAACCAATAATTAAAACTCAATTTTGTTAGCAGAGAAAACAAGTCATTTAATAACATCATAGTTTTGAAGAGGCCACATTTCTCCGGGTATTAGAGCTTCTTCCCACAGCCAAAAACACGCAGAGGTTGATCTGATACTCTGAAGGTCTATAGTGACTGCAGGTGTGAGTGAGAGAGTAAATGGTTGTCTTGGCTCCAGCTCCACACGACCCTCATGTGGAGGATAAAGTGGCAGTCAATGAATGAATTCACAATTTTGAGGATTGGGAAAGCTTGGTCAACATTTTGGACATTATATGGACCAAGCAATTAATCAAGAAAATAATCAACAGTTGAATCGATGATGAAAATAGATGCAGCCCTAATTCAGACCAAGTGTATTCTTACAGAAAATGATTGCTCAAAGAAGCTTTAAAGAGACCACATGGATGCAAACATGCTCCTCAAGTCCTTTTTGTCATGAAAGATGCCTCGGTTACACTGGAAGGCTGCTGCCTCATGTTGCAGCTCACAGTGGCTCTCTGCATTAAGCCCCCATCCCCCAAACCAACACCACCTCGACTACAGTTCAACAGCTAGATCCCCGAGGCGCTGTTAGCTATCACGCCCACACACAGCACATCATGGTGCCAGAACACAGAGCACACCAGCATCGCACAAACAGCGCAGAGCAGAGCCAACAGACAAAAGTTGTCGAAACCACACGGCTCTGCAGTCGATTCTCCACTGCCCTGCCAGCCGACAGGCGTGTGCAATCCATGAGATTCAACTGAGACACCTAATGCTGTGTTTGCATGTGAATTTGCCTTGGTCACGACTCACATCCAGGCATCCTGACATCTGACAGTCAACAACCTCGGGAACATTGCAAGACATTCTGTCCAAATATAAAATGTTGTGTTCTTTCCTAAAAAGGATGCAGTTAATCCTTTGGGAAGGACAACTGAATGCAATCTGCATAAAATATAAATTGACCTAGTTTAATAACAAAACAGACATTTTGACTCAGAGATTCTAATACAGGTTGTTTAACAAGTGGCTTGATGGAAAATAGAGGTGTGAGCAAAAGCAAAACCCACCAACAACACTAATCTCCCCTCTCAACGTGGATTAATGGAATGACAAATGACACCACTGGGTTAAAACGGAACATCTCTTTTTAACTTTTAAACATTTAAAGCTGCCAAAAGTGCAGAATAAACTGTGGAGAAGTGGCAAGCATGTAATACATGTCAGCAAAGCCTAACAAATGAGCTGACATTGTAATTGTGGATAACAATACCTCACTTTTCTTCCTACAGCATTAATGGCTACAAACAAAGTTGCTTTGTTCTAAAATAAATGTGTAGCAAACGGCTTCATTTGGATGCAACGTGAAATTAAACTGGGTACCTGAGGCTCCGAGACCGGGGTCGTATGACAGTCGAGGGCCTTCCATCCTCGTCGGTCATGCTGTCTGTGCTGCGGAAGTGCTTGAAAAGGAAGTGCAGCTCGTCTTGTGTCGGCTGGTATGGAAGCTGGTGGAGGCGCTCCTGCGAGGACGAGGAGGACTGCAGACAAAGATGGATTCAAAAGGTGAGAAACTAGAAGCAAAAATGCCAGATTCAAATCCTCATCTGCATCTAATAGTCATTCAGGCCAATTAAGCGCAACATTATCCATCTCTTTGGACAACCTCAATTTATTGTTTTGAAACGCCACACACAAATATAAACAATGTTTTATTATTAACATAGGCAGACAAGTGAGATTAAAAAAAAAAATGTCTTAAGAGCCGAAGTATTTAGGTACACCTAAAATAGCGTCTGACCAGGCTGATTTAATCAGTATGGATGTTTTGTTGCTGGATTTTTGGATATAAGTGTATGTATGTATTTATGTATGCGTGTTTGCGTATATATATATATATATATATATATACATATTCAATACATTGAATATTTACCTCCATCATAGGGAATACTTCATATACTTCAAATATCATTTTCTCCAATATCAATATGACATAGGCTAAATATATATATACATATATATATATATTTACTGATATACAGAAGGTCTCTTGAAAATAAGACCCTGTATCTCAATGTGATAACCTGTAATGTTAAATAAAAAAATAAAATACACGTCGGGACAAAGCACATACTTGTTATGAAATATTTTGCCTCAGATTTGTGATTGTGTCCCTCTGTGTCCATATAGAAATTTAAAAACATTTACCAGGAGGGAAAAAAACTATTTTTTATGTCGTACAAACACGGAACTATCAATAACAAAGGGAAATGGCAGGTCAGTGCCACATGAGTATAATATCACGGCTAGTTGGGAAAATAACCCAGTGTTAATTACACAACTATATTACTTGGGACAGCAACTCAGAGTACTAACAACACTTCATCACATGATACCTGATTTCCAGAAGCAATATTATCTCAGTCAAAGTTATTGTCCCGCCTGCTGCTTAAAGTTCTATACACTACAGAACCAAATGAGGGGGAATTTCTGATGTCATCAAACAAGGTCTTTTTGTTATTGTTTCGACTGAGAGATCCTATAATAGCAGAAAATGACGTACTGGTGTGCATTTAGTACTTAAGTACTTCATGTATCAGTTAACATGTATACAATATGTCTCTCTCACACACACACACACACACACACACACACACACACACACACAAACACATTCACACAGCTATCCTTTTAAGGACTCTACATTGACTTCCCTAAACTTAATTATAACTACTCAATGGCTAACCCCAACCTTAACCTTGCATATTAACTGTTTATCTTCACCCTAAACTAAAGCAGCTCCTAAGAAACGAGGTTTTGCCTCAGTAGGACCAGGTTTAGGTCACAGACACAAGCACACACCATCTCTTAATTCAAGAGTTGTGTGAGGTGTTAGAATTGCTTGGGCGAGACTTCTATGCTGTGGACAGCGTGGCGACTTACAGAGACAGTGGAGCTCGGTGGATTGGTTCCATAGCCAGACGAGGGGAGGGAAGCCAGAGACCACCTCCTGCCCTCAGCTCTAAGAGAAACGGACATGCAAGTTACATAAGCAGCAGCACAATAAGCATTAGACAGCACTTCATATGTGAAGCTCCTTACATAACAGATGATATAAGAGATATGTGTGACCACAGTTAATGCTTTTCCCCCTTAATCACATACAACGGTGTGTCATATTATTCACAGCAGCTCTTAAGCTTTGTGAAGTCTGTAAGAAAATTAGTCAATGTATGAACCAACATTGATGAAAATCACTGTAAATAATAAACAAATGGTGTGAGAATATATTTAAAAAAAAACAAAACAAAAGGGTAATAATATAATAATAAAAAACAATAAGGCTACCTGTCAGCACGAGCCAAGTGACTGACATCACGACAGCAACAGAGAGGAAGAGAAAAAGCAAAGTTTTTACTGATTAATGTTGATTTACAAAAAGGTGACAAATAACCAATACCATAGGGTTGACATATAGGACCTAAAGCATTATCACAATAAAAAATGACCATTTAGTGGATAGATAACTATTGTGAGGAGTGGCAGATTATCAAAGAACTCTTGCTAAACATGTACATTTCACACATCTTTGTTTAAATATTATAGTATTTATGTTTCATCTCAGGATGTGTTTGTACAATGCATAAACATTAATTCAATACATGTTTTACTATTATTAATTGCAATAATTATTGTTATTGCCCTGTTTTGGCATGAGGAAGAGTTCACAGAGAGACGTTTAAGACCAGGACAGGTTCACAAAGCTAAATAAATTAAGAAGAAATGATCAAAAACTGAAATAAGCAACAATCTAATCTTTGATGCCTTGTGCTGTTACAACTGCAGTATGCAAAATCTATATAATTTAACAAATAAAGGTTTACAATATACTGGTACATATTACCTTTAATCTTAACAGTATATTAGAGTGAGACCATCTCTAATTTTCTCAGAGCAGGTGTCATTCTTCATAGGCTCTAAGGATGAAGCACATGAACTACTCATGAGTTTTTAATGACTGTTCTTGGGTGTCTTAAAGGTGCCGCCTCACTTGTAGGTTGAGTGATGGTATGAATAGGCCTCAGGGGAACCCTCCATTACTGCACTCATACTGCTGAGGAGGAGTCGGCAGGTGGGGGAGGTGAGTGTGTGGTTGTGTGTGTGTATATGCCCTAGGCTGAGTCAACCTCCATCACTTTGATGCTGTTGCGCTACAGGCCTTAGACTCTCTTCTTCTGTCCTAACACACTTTAAACTTAACCATTTCTTCAGAAATCAAGTTTTGAATAATTGGGACCAGGTTTGGGTCTCCATGAGGACTACTGGTTGTGACAAGGACAGTGTTTATGCCAGAAACACACACCTTTTTTTTGGACACTTGTTTTGGGGTTCATGTGGGTTTGCATTGTTAAACAAAAACCACAAAAGGGAAATAGTGATATTGTTTTTAGTGACAGACAGCTGGTGGTATGATAGTTCAAGTCACTCAAGGCCAGGCAATTTAAAAGAGCAGTGTTGACTTACCTTCGGGCAAATGGAAAGTTGAGGCAGGCACTGTTAGGCACATTTCGGGGGCTGTCTAGAGGGCTGCTTGCAGCTGGAAGAGGAAAGACAACATTACCCCACATATTATTTATGACTGTAATAATAGACTTCAAAATAGAACAGAGAAAACCATATGTCTGCACTCACAGGTGGACATTTTCCAAAAAGAATGACATCATTCCTGTGCAGGGCCTCTCACTGCACTGTAAAAGCCAGCAGCATTAACCAGCACCACAGAAAGGTCCAGTATGTCACCTTGGTATTAGATTTTCCAAATACTAAAACACCCATCTATGAATACACATAATTAAGGCGGAAGCTTAATGCAGTTTGGTCTCACCAGAGACTCGGGTCTGGGTACGCTGTGCTTTCTTTACATGCAAGAGATGTTTGAGTGCCTAATTAAAGCCTGATAACTCTCCGTGATCCTCAGCTTGATTGAGTTCAAAAAGGGAGCACTGACACACACTGCTAGAACAAGGAGCTGTTGAGCAAAAACTCTTTTCATACAGTGCAGCTGCTTCATGGCGTTAAGAGGCTTAAACGGCATGTCCCATTGTTGATTTAAAAAAGCAGACGTCCTGCCCTTTAATTATCTTCACACTTCTCTGCACTTGTGGGTAAAGTCTGAACGCCCGCACGTTTAAACTACTCCTTTACAACCATTAATGTCACAGTCTTTGGCAAAAAATGAAGTGGTTTTGGTGTTTGGTGAAGATGCCTCCACCAAAAAGTGAGTGATGATGGTAGAGTTTGCTTTATTTTCTGTGAATTTGTCACAAGAGATTACATAGTTTGTCCAAGATGAGGATTTTTCCACTGTAAAATTGTCCCTCTCCCTATAAAAATGGCTCTTTAAGCCCAAAAACAAGCTTCTTGGTTCATGTGAGGCTGGTGTATTTTTGTCAGACTTCTTAAACTCCCAAACGCCAATGTCAGACTGCACCTCAGACTTTCAGTATCAGTCTACAATCACAGTAATTACTTTCAGCATTGGCTCGCAGCAATGTGAGACCATCTTTTCTAGTGTTTCCAGTCACAATTTAAGGTTCTTTTAATAACTGATGAATAATGAAAATAAAGTGCTACTGGTTCAACTTCAGCTCGCTATCATCCTGCATTAAAATATTAAAGCATCTGCAGAACAATAAGATAACCAAGAGCACATTTCTTTATTATTGTTAGAGATGTCTTGACACACTTTTTATATCACAACCTTGAATGACTACATACCAACATCAGTCCAATACAGTCTTTCCCTTTAACCTTAGCTGTTAAAGACATTTGTGATAATGTATTTGCCACATGGCTAAAACCAGCCATTTCAAAAACCTAATAATCCATATGCAGCCCTCACTCACTCAAGTTGCCTGTTCTTATTGAAACACTTGGGACATACTAAGGGTTCACAGATCACATTTTACCTACTTTTTCTGATACAGAGATTTTGGCCAGTATGGGACCCATATCAATACCAAGCGTCATATTGACTAGGGGTGTAACGGTTCACCAAACCCACGATTCGGTTCGAATTTCGGTTTTTGACTAACAGTTCGGGTTTAAACCTGTTTTTACAAACATGCTGAAAAACCTTTTGGAAAACCTCCAGACATTTTTAGGGGATTTTATTAAACGGTTGTTGCATCGCAATATCAAGAACATGAATATTACTAGTATAAAACTTCTCTTTGTACCAAAATAAACACTTCTATTACTTAACTATCCAGGAATACAAAAACATTTGTCTTAAAACCAGTCTACATTGTCTAAATAAATAAAATAAAAATTAACATCTTACACTAGTCTGAGGTATAACAAAAACAAATAAAAATCACTTTTCTTAAGACCAGTCTACATTTTCTAAATCTATAAATTCCAGCAATGTCTGTCTGTCTGTCTGTGTGTTACTCGCATATCTCTCAAACCGAAGGTCCGATTTCAAACTTGACAGGGGTCTTGCTACGGACAAGAGGAAGTGCATGTTTGACTTTCTGTGGATAAGTGATACAAAAGATGGAGGCAAAAGAAACACACACTGTCTTTTGCTGCTCTACTCCCTCTCTCACTTACAGAGCACTGTGAGAGAGACATGGCGCCGTGAAGCTGAGGCAGATGATGAGCGCAACTGAGGTTCAAAAAGTTATTCTGAGCAAACCGAGGTTCGGGAATTCTGAACCAAAGTCCTTTGAACCAAGGTTTTTTAGGTTTCGGTTCAGACATTACACCAATTAATATTGGCTCATCCCTAATTCTTGTTGGCAAAATCCTGGTTCATGTTACACATAATGGTTTTTGCCCTCTGTCTATTCTTCCCTCTGCTTAACTCCAACTCTTCCAACCATGATGAGTAAACACCCTACACTTCAGCACTTGAAAAAAACTTTGGCCTTCATTATTGCCAAATTTATCATGCGTATTTTGTGTCTTCCGGGTCATCTAAATGCGAAAAAAAATGCGAGGCTTGAGGTCAGTGACCAACTTGACTCAATGACACTAAAAACCACTGACAAAGCCAGAAATCTTGGTTTAGTTATGGACTCAGACCTGAACTTTAACAGCCACATAAAGACCATCACTAAATCAGCCTATTATCATCTCAAAAACATTGCACGAATCAAAGGATTTCTGTCTCAACAAGACATGGAAAAACTTGTTCATGCATTTATTCTTAGAAGGTTAGATTATTGTAATGGTGTCTTCACAGGTCTTAGTAAAAAATCAATCAAGCAGCTGCAGCTCATCCAGAACACTGCTGCCAGAGTCCTGACCAACAGTAAGAAAATGGACCATATCACACCTGTCCTTAAATCATTGCACTGGCTCCCTGTGAGTCACAGGACCGAGTTTAAAATCCTGCTACTAGTCTACAAGTCGCTGAATGGTCTTGGGCCTAAATACATGTCAGAGCTGCTCATTGATTATGAAGCGTCCAGACCCCTCAGGTTATCAGGGACAGGTTTACTCAGCGTCCCCAGGGTCAGAACCAAGCAGGGCGAAGCTGCATTTAGCTTCTATGGTCCTCACCTGTGGAACAAGCTCCCTGAACACCTGAGGCGTGCACAAACTGTCAGCTTGTTTAAATCAGGGTTAAAAACATTATTGTTTACTGCAGCTTTCTAATATTACCAATTTTAACCACTTCCTTTTTAATGATTTTAATAATTTTAAAATAATGATTTTAAATTGCTTTTTTTTTTTGCATGATTTTTAGTTGTTAAATGTTTTAAATTGTTGATCTTAAATTGTTTAATGTTTTAAATTGTTTTAATTTCATAATTGATTTTTGAATTTATTCTGCTTAAATTTCAAATGATTTTATATTACACTCATTTCTGCTTGATTTTAAATTGTTTGATGTTTTAAATGGTTTTAATTTCTTTACTTGATTTTTTAATTGATTGTGTTTTAATTTCAAATGTATTTCCTGCCTGTAAAGCACTATGAATTGCCTCGTGTAAGAATGGTGCTATACAAATAAACTTGCCTTGCCTTGCCTTGCCTAGCCTAAATACAGACTATTTATATATATATATATAAACATACACCAGATACTGCAGTGGTGCTGCATACAGGTTAAGAGTAGCACTGATATGACCTATTGCAATTTTCAAATCAATATTTCTTAAAGCCAAAATGTGTCAAATTACCATTTTAGATTATATATATAATAGTCCTTACCGATACACATCATAGGCTACAGACTGAAGAAAAGATCTTTGCTTTTCACAGCACAATTATCACACAGTAATCATTGTTTCATGTTCTTCAAATGAAAGTGAGATTATGTAAACATTACTCTGTCATATTGCAATCACAATTTCAGTCAATATAATCACAATTAGATAATTATATAAATTGCTCAGTTAGGAGTTGAACAAGCTTAATCTTGTATTTGTGAGCATGGGGGGAAGGCGTCTCTTCCGACTTTGCCAAAGCTGAATGTTCATAGAAGTTGGTGAGTGCTTAAAATTTTAAATTCAAATCATGTAAAATTCAACATTCTCTTCTGTGGAACACTAAGGGTGTGGAGGAGCTGAACACACACCTGCTCCTGTTGGGACACGCTGGGATTAACGATTACAAAATGTTCATATGGGTCTTACCAGTGTGGACAGAGAGTGGAGACAGCGGCCGGGACAGCGTGGGTGATGGCGTCCCGACACCGAGGCTCTTCCTGTTGCTGCTGCGACAGCTGGAATATGAAGAAGAAAAATAAATAAACAGCCTCAAATCCATAACACACATGCTGACATGATCATCATGACATGTCGGCCAGTCGGTTGTGCTGTTGCATAGCCTTATTTCTCATGATTATGCTTATTATCATTATCAAATTATTTGTACACATTGTGGCAGCTGATACCAAGGTAAATAATTGTATAATTGTATAATTGCATTAACAAGTTTGTTTAATGCAGTGCAACACTCTGAAAACAAAACACATGCCCTATAATCATACTATTTGCTTTCCATACAATCATAAAATATACTGATAATTGTATTTACCTTGACTTACTTTTAATGTGTTGATACTTAAACACATATGTATTGAAAATGTTTTTTGCAACATTTAAAAATCCCATATTGAACAAAGAACATAAAGTTTCCTCACCAGACCTTTTTTGTGACGTGTTGACATGTGATTTGAATAAGCAAACCAGTTTGTCTTAAGCCAAGGTGTCAACCAAATTTAAGTGTTTAAATTACCAGGTAAACAAAACATGTGCACGATAATCCTTAACTTCACAAGCCTGCCAAAAAGCCTAAAAAAAACACACACACTATATTTGTGTTTTGTATATTTGCCTTTTTCTTATTTTCTACTCACTTTTATGGCTACAGCTTTTTTCATATAATTCTACAAAGAACTATATGTCTAAGCATAATATTCTTATGTGATAAAGAAACATTACTAGAAATGACAATTTCTATCAAATCACTGACTGATTATATGTTGATCAGTTTATCAAGTTATAATTAGTTACTAGTTCCTTGTGTAATTCTGTTCTTTTTCAGTCAGAACATATATGATATACAAACATGTCCATTCAATTACACTTAACAGATTGATGAAAAATACCATTTCTCTGAACTTAAACATGACAGGAATTGATGCCACTTCGAAATTGTTGAGCTGAATGTCTCGTCTCATTCTACAACACACTACAATGTGAATGTTTGTAGGAATAATGCAGTTATCTTACAATGCCAAAATGCAGGAGGAACCCCAGACATAGTTACATTTAAATTCTTATCATTGTATCCACATCAGTATATGACAAAGGAAACACCAAGCAGAATACATGGTTCCAAATAAGCTAAAAAACCCAGATACCTTATGGTCTAGTACAGAAGAGGCTTATAGTTTATCACAACAACAAAAAAACAACCCCTGTGATCTCACGGTCTCTGTCTGACTGAACTCGATGAGATTATTTCCACCACCAGTGCAGCTCTGCCTTCAGAAAAGGTTACACAACCACAGCTGTAATCTGGAGGCAAAAGCATGAAACACCAGCATGGCCATGTCAGATGAAGACTGATGATAGCTCGAACACAAAGAGGGAGCCTTCCGTCAACAGAAGCAAAGCAGACGGGAGTGTGTGTGTGCAGTGACAGCAACAGCAGGCCCAGCTGGAGCCACAGATGTCCAAAACTTTGGTGTGTGTGTGTGTGTGCGCGCAACCCTCTAGTCCTGAACAGAAGGAACAGACTTTATCCATTCACATTACATTTGGCAGATTTTTCAATGACTCCGGGTTCACTAGAGCGTTAAAAACAAGAAATAAAAATGTCAAATGTGACAGTTACCTTATTTCGTGAAGTGTATATCTTTAGTGTAGGTCAATAATATTCAATGTTCTACAAACAACATACATTTCTCATCAACACGAGACAGATTGAGAATTCATAAGTTGCAGAACTTTGCAGCAACTTACTTAAAAAGCATTGTTCTTAGGACGGTTGGCGAGACAAACCAAGCCTTTTTCTGAAGATTAACTCTGGGAAAGTGATTCAACTGTTGCGCCGACAGTTGAAAGATTTGACGACGACAAATAAATAAATGGACAGTGTTGATTAACTGCTACATCCATGATGTATAGACCACAGTTGAGCTCAGTGCCAAACGGTTCAAATCAGCATGACAGGCCTCCAGCCTCCATCACACAGCAAACAGCCACCAGTGAAGAACAGAGAAGCACAAACATTAGACTTGTAATTTGGTCAATTTCACAACATTACAAGGACAAAAGTGTTCCGAAACCATCGAGGATCTATGACGGTCAACAAAGGATAGCTCTTCTCATCGTTCCCTCATTCTGCTTTTCCTTTTATGCACAAACTACAGATTTGCCTGAAATTACAATAGCATGGAAATGTTACACAAATATTACCCAGGGGTGTAAGATTATATCGATACGCAAAAACATCAAAATAAGTCATGAGCGTGAAACTGTATTGATTCTTTGCAGCAGTGAATTGATAAGTAAATATTTTTGGCAGTGGTTTTGTGTTATATTTAAGCCTCCGAGTGCTAGTTGGCAGCAGTTTTTTAGCCATTTGGCTCCATCCACTAATCTTACAAGACAAAAGAAAACTATAACAAACATTGTTAATTTTAATGAGATCTCTCTTTGCCTGTTTTTTTGGGGTGGGGATAACAAAATTAAATTGCAATATATAACCTTGCTTATTGTATGAATATGTGTCAATATTGTCACCCCTAAATCAGGATATGTATTGTATCCTACAATTAACGTATATTGTTTTTTGTTGGTCAAACAAATACACATGCTTTCACACTGAAGAGCTGCTGTGTGCATTAAACAATGTTTCACTGGTGAGAAGATAAAATACTGCACAGTGTCATAAAGAGCCACCGTTGTTTTAATGCGCCAACTATGAACTGGTGCTAGCGTCACATACCTACCGCGATGCTATAACCACATATTTCTCTGAAAAAAAACGAAGCTACACCATTGTGTCTGCAGCGTTTAATTCGCGGGTTCTCATTTTCCCCAGCAAAAATAACGTGGTCCATAGGAGTCGTGTCATTGGCTGTGGACAAAGGCTGTGTATGAAAACTCTCGGGTAACAGTGAACAAACACAGAGAGCGGGCTAGCTTAATGTGTTCTATCCCACAGAAAATGCACATATAGTAGCATTGACACCAAATGAAAACTGAAAACAGCTGCGACAGACTGGCTGCTGCGTGACGATGTTTTAAGCACAAAACCCAAAAAACTGTAGCCAAATGCAAACGATTAAAAAAAAGAAAAAAAAGAAACTAGCTTTGTGTGCCACATCATGATGACTACCTTTTTGAGCGCTTTAGCAACGCTCCGGGAACAGCATGGGACTTTTTCTGACTCGGCACCGCAGACCAGTGACTCGGATCCGACATGATTGAGAGTTTTTCCTTTAATAATCCCGTTTAAAAGTTGGTTCTGATTTCATAGATATGAAGCTAGGGGTCAGCGTGAAAACCCTCCTCATGCTGCTCATCCCGCCGCCGGCGCCACAACCACCGCCGCCGCCGCCGCCGCCGCTGCTGCTGGTGCTCTGCCCACCATGGTCCCCCTGTCTCGGTGGTTCCTTTTGTATTCACACCGAGTACTGTTCCCAGCGACTCCCGGGCGACAGTTACATCCTCCGGGACACTCTCTGGTTGTAGCGCTTTCCCACAAACACCGTCTCCATATCGGTGTGTTTGCAGCTGCAACAGCGGTAGCTCACTTTAATTTGTCCAACACGCTCTTCTGAGTGTGTGTGTGTGTGTGTGAGGAAGCTGGAGACTGATGCTGCGTTCAAGTGCGGCTTGTTACCGTCGCCTTCAAACTGCTGCAAAAAAGTCTCCCTTAATTTAAAGGTCGAGTGTGTCAAATTGAGCAGAAATTTGGCAGAAATGAAAGATAAAATAAGTACAATTGATGTGAATGAGCGTTTTATGCAGTATATCAGGAGTGGGCTCCTTTTACACTATTCTGTGTAGAATTCCAATATTTTTATGAGTCTGTCTCTAAAGTTATATTGAACAAAAAAGCTATTAACCCTCCTATGACCATCATGATATTCAGGTCGCCTGGATTCAACTCTCACTTTTGATATCAGGCAGTTATTCAAACATTTAGGAATTGCAGATTGAGAAGCTGACATCACAAACGTGTGACACAATGTGAGTCTTGTCTGTGATTGGACGCTCGTTCCGCAGAAGTCCTGAGGGCTCTCTGCTTTCTGGTATCCATCCATTTATCTTATACTGATTTATCCACTGTGGCAATCTCAGCTGACATAGGGCAAAAGGCGGGGTGCACCCTGGACAGATCACCAGTCCATAGTTATTGAATTTTCTAGATAACACAAACGGTCGAGGAATTACGGTCATGAGAAGTATGCATGTCGATACTGTCGGCGACAGAAGGGTTAAAACCTGTCAAATATTGGAAAAATTATTAAAAACTTGTTCCATAACTCATGCAGAGTTGAGATGTTAGAGCTGCAACTAGCGATTGTTTTCATGTTTGATGGATCTGTTGATTGTTTTCTTGCTATATCAATTGCTTGTTTGGTCCGTGGAATGTCGGAAGGTGTGGATATGTGTTGATCAACGTTTCATTTGGGAGAATGTGGAGAAAGTTCACTGGAGAACTTTTTTGGATTGTTGAGGAAAACTTCACTATTGATAAATCGAATTATTGTTGCAGCCCAAAAAAACTTTAAATGTCCGTATGGTATTGTGGTGCTATGTCTCCCTCGTACTCCTCAGGATTTTTTTTTAATGTTATTCCGTGTTCCGTAATTTTGATTATTTACGTACTTGTGTGAATGTTTCATTTTCTCTCTTTCTTTTTATGTACGTAGTATTTTCTTTTTTTTACGTCTTAAGTATTGGGCCCACGGTTGGTGTAGTGGTTAGCACTCTCACCTTTGCAGCAAGAAGGCCAAAGCCCAAGCCCAAGCCCCAATTGGAACAAGAGCCTTTCTGCAAGGAGTTTGCATGTTCTCCCCGTGGGTTTTCTCTGGGTTCTCCGGCTTCCTCCCACAGTTTGAAAAAACAATGAATGTATGATTGTGGTGGTCGGAGGGGCCGTTTGGCGCAAATTGGCTGCCACGCTTCCATCAGTCTGCTCCAGAGCAGCTGTGGCTACACGTAGCTTACCACCACCAGTGAGAATGTGTTAATTAATAATGGCCAATTTGTAAAGCGCTTGGGGTGTCTAGAAAAGCGCTCTAGAAATGTAATGAATAATAATAATATTGTATAAAAGAAAAGAAACACGTTTTGGTGCTAACTGAAGGCTACACTTGGAAGGGAAGGGTGAGGTGAGGGATATTCAGCTGCAACATGCAACTTCACAAATAAATCTATCTATCTATCTATCTATCTATCTATCTATCTATCTATCTATCTATCTATCTATCTATCTATCTATCTATCTATCTACCTAACAAAGTACTGCAGGGTTTAAATTAATCTGAATACCACACTAACGGCTATAAAAGTGGTACAAAACTACTAAACGCTCCCCCCCTCCCGTTTACATCTTGACTATAAAGATACTGCACACGTGTGAATTCACAGCCGCATTGTGGAAAGACTCACAATTCTGTAATGTTGTTGTTCTTCAAACAGGGTCACGCCCTGCATTAGGAGTGCAATAGAAACGTGTCTATTACAGGCTAAACTGGATTTCAGGGACAGTAACTCTGTTGGATGAGTCTTTTAATCTGAATAATCTGGTGTATGATGACAGCATACCAACAGTAAAGGTACTCAGTGCCAGATGGTGCTGAACACAAATACCAGCACTGTGTGAAGCAAGTGGTGTGAATTTTACTGTTTAAAAAAAATCCTCAATAATATTTTGCACAAAATGATGTTGTATGTCATGAGAGCAATATGTATTTACACTGACATATTACGATCATGCATCTTCACTTTTTTTGTTGGGGGTGGGGGGGGGGGGGGGATGCAGTAGACTGTTTGGTAAGGGTATAAATAGTCACAACCATTGCCATAGAAACACTATCTTCCCTTAAGTCACTCATTCTCATTCATACTAGTGCAGCAATTTCCTACAGAATTTGAAAGCAGCATGAAATGCTGTTGGTTTAAACCATGCAAAGTCTGGTAAAGGGAAGAGTCTAGTATAAGTTAACTTCAAATTTGTAGTACGTTCCACTGCCTATAGCTAGCCCCGCTACTGCCAACGGCATTAAAAAGAGGTGTAAAGAGGTGTAAAATAAAGAATATAGGAATATAATTTAATTGAGCAAACAAAATAAACCATCTTATTTGATCACTTCAAATGAACACAGATATTTTTAAGTGATGAAGATGTCAGTGCAGACCATACCTACGTCTGTAGTGACACATTCTCATGTTTCTCTAATGGAGAAGCTATTTAGCCGAAATTATCTTTTTAGTGCTAAAATGTAATTATTACTGTTATCCGTTCATTTTCAAATGTACGGTTTTACAAAAAAAAAGAGCAGAGAGTAAAGAGTAAAGCACATTATTATGTCTTGATTCAGATGCCAAATTATAGTTATTTACTGGCATTCCTGAACTGAAAAATTGTGTTTTTGTGGTTAAATGTTTGATTATATTTTGACTCACATTTGGGTATAAAAACGGTGAATTCGGTTATTATTATTTGACTAATACAAATAACATTTTTAGTTTCATACAAGTTTTTGAAAGATTGCTCAAATATTTATGTTTTTATGACAGAGGGTAGAACACTTAATTGTAATTCTTTTATGACAATCATGTTATCAGCTCCTTATTCTGTCTTGCGCCATGTGAGCCTTAATTAATGCAATAATCAATACAGTAACTAGTCTCAAATTTATCAAATGATCACTATAACATTTAAAAATAAAAATTTTCACACACACACATTTATTGAGCAGGATGAATCCCTCTCTAGGAATCCCTGGTTATAATAAATGTTGTCTCTTTGTGTACTATTTTGTGTCCCTAAAGACATTTTTCCTTGCAGCAGTAAGATTGTTTGTGCTCAGACAGCCCTGTTCTCAAACATGTCTTTACATCCACAGGCACATTTAACTTTCAAAGTTTCAGTGTGACTTTTGAGTGAAGTACACTACTGTATCGAAGTACAGCATTTTTTTCTCTGACAAACCTCCTGCTCATTCTGATTATTTGTCATTTCAAACAAGTACTTCTCACTCTATAGAATTAATTTTCTGTAATTTCATCTTCTTGAATGTGATTTCTTTCTGTCCTCACTGGCATTTGAAGTAATAAAGCTGCTAATCTTTTAATGGATTGCATATCCTCGTTCTATGAAGGTCTAGTATAAAAATATGAGTGACATCTTATGGTGAGACTGCAAACTGCAGAGGACTCGCTCCACTCACTCATCTCTTTCTCTTTCGGCCTTTGCATAACAGAAAAGATGTCAACATTTTCCTAAAGTCTCTCTCCTCACTTCACTTCCTCTGCAGTTTCCTCCCTTTTGGTTGGTTTATGCCTCAGGCTTATGAGAGTAGAGCGATTCTTTTTCTCTCTTCAAAACATGAAATGCATGTCCCTTGCCCAAAGTACATGTAAAACGCATATTCTAAGGCTATAATAACCCATTTTCATTTTAAAATGATTATACACTAATACAAACACATTTATGGGTAGTGTATTAAATTTCTGTGGCTGATAAAATGAGGTTTGCATTGGTAGTTTCCATATTGTTTTCATGATTCCATACAGATCATATACATAAGCGCCATATGCTTAATATGGACCCTGCACCACTTTCTCAGCAGATCATTTCAATGGTAATTGTAAAAAAACGGAAACAATGTTGAAATCCAGAACCTCATGCCAGACAATAATCACGTCTGTGTTAGTGAAACAACAGGGTAGTGGAGGGTGGGTGGGTGGGTCGGTGGTGCCGTTTGTTGGAGCGATGCCAACAAACGTGCAATCTGCTGCACTGTGTGGCGTGATGAAAATACATGTGTTGTGTTCAGGTCTTCATGTGTGCATTTGCCAGTCAAAATTGTCTAATTTTTCCACAAAAGCAAATGGGTTTCATTGCTGCACGCCGACAGCCTCGCGCCGCTCACACATCCAGAAACATGCTGGATGTAGCCGCCTCTGTTTGCAGTGATGCCTTCCTCCACAGTTCCCAGCACCGTTGCCAGGCAACCAACATAGACTTGGAGACAACTAATAAATGATAGGTCTTTACTGGTGAAACAGAGGCATCTTCATAAAAACAACAACAACGACTCTGTTTCCTTCCCCCCCTTTCAGACCTATTCCATTTTTAATTTTGATTCAATAATCTGTAATTGGAAAGCCATTCATTTCCTCCAAAGGCAAAATATTTTTGAACACTCTAATATGTGAAATATGAAGCATGTATTTTTCTATGTATAAGGTTTCATTTAGTTTTCATGGAATAAACATGTAAAATGACTGCGTGTTAGGATTCAGACACTGAATCATAAACAGAATGGACCTATAGTGGTGAGATCGTTTGCTTCCAATATCAAGACATTGAGTCACATAAATGTAATCAATCAATTGTGAAAATTCTACAGCATTCATCATTTTCTTCTTTCTTCTTAATATCAAAAGAAATGGTAAACGTGAGACTGGATGAAAATAAACGTCAGTGCTCGTGTTCATGGTAATGAAGGGACTCGTCACAGTGCAACACAACGGCTCACTGATGTGTTTGTTCTGGACAACAATGGAGTTTCTTTGTCACGAAGGAATAAGCCTCGTCTACTCAGACAATACCTATTACGTGGATCAGCTGATTATTAGTTTTGAAGTGAATGGACTCATTTATACAAGATAATTTTAATGGCACTTAACATGTTAATGGGAAGTGTCTGACTTACCTCCACGGATGAAGGGTTTGTAATGGG
Organism: Microchirus variegatus; assembly: GCF_963457635.1. Taxonomy (NCBI): domain Eukaryota; kingdom Metazoa; phylum Chordata; class Actinopteri; order Pleuronectiformes; family Soleidae; genus Microchirus; species Microchirus variegatus. The sequence goes on from NC_139805.1 coordinate 10,482,187, forward strand.
CTGCAGGGGCTGCAGGGGCTGCATGGGCTCAGGAGGGTGGGGCTCTGGCAAGTGGGCGACAAACTGTAAGACAAAAAAAAAATTTTTTCACATGTATTAGTGCGATGACTCAGCACCACAGCGTGTCGCGTCTGTCATATAGTGAGCAGCAGTGCTTTTGCTGTGGATTGGAGGTCGATGCGTGCTTCTCACGAGCTGCTGATGGTGACAGACACTTGTCTGTTTGTAGATTGTTGATGATGATGATGATGCTGCTGCCTCTCTGGTGCCACTGTTTGTTACAAGGAGGATGGATGCAACCAAGGTTTCAGTCCATCACAGGGACACATCCATCCATCCATTATATACCGCTTTATCCTCCACATGAGGGTCACGGGGGGCGCTGTGCCTATCTCAGCTGACATAGGGCGATAGGTGGTGTACACCCCGGACCAATAGCCAGTCCATCACAGGGCCATATATAGAGACAAACAACCATTCACTCTGACGGTCAATTTTAGAGTGTCCAATTTACCTACTCCCCAGATGTCTTTGGACTGGAGAACCTGGAGAAAACCCACAAACACACACATGGAGAGAACATGGAAACTCAACAGCAAGGGCCTTTCTGCATGGAGTTTGCATGTTCTCCCCGTGTGTGTGTCTTCCCCGGTTTCTTCCACAGTCCAAAAGATTTGGAGATTTAGGCAAATTGGACACTCTAAATTGACCGTAGGTGCGAGTGGATGGTTGTTTGTCTCTCTGTGGCCCTATGTCAGCTGGGATTGGCACCAGTGACCCCCATGACCCTCATGTGGAGGATAAGGCAGTAGAAGATGGACAGAGTGATTTAGATGATATAGATGATTATTATACCAAGTTATAAAAAGTAAGGTTTGCTAAAAGCATTCATGGCTGGAGGCTATGCTAATGGCCTGAGAATTAATTCATAATTTGCATTGCTGTCAAAAATGAAGCAGACCAATAATGTGTTCACATGGATATATAGACATATTCCCTCTGGTAAAAACCCTGTTCAAACATGGGATTAAATTGTTTTTGTTTTGTTTTTATCAATGGGAATGGGGCATAACTGAACACAAATAAAATCTCTTGCGCTTTTACACCACAGGAAGTTAGCAGCTATATATGTCAACACACAGCACAGGAAGTTTCACTGTCCAGCACAAATTTTGCGAACATCACATCATTATTGCAACTTCCACGAGCAGCGTCAAGGTTCCTCTGTTAGACCACTTTCACTTTGGGTTGTTAAGCCATTATTTGCCAAAGGTTGTGAAGGTAAAGAAAATTACCAATCTGCACCATTTTTGGCATCTTTTCTTTGAGGTGTGTCGCACAGTGACTCCCACAGAGAGGATTCAAGGCCATTTGTGTGGAAGTAACACACACTTTTGTTCTGAGTTTTCACACAGCTTACAGAAATGCAAATATAAATGAAAACTGTCAAGACCCAATTTATGGACTGTATGGTAATTTCTGTGATACCTCATTGTGTGTTTTTATTTGACTTTAGTTTTTACAATTTGTATATAGCAATGGAATGTTTTATCACCATATCTGTGACACTTATGGTCTTAAACTAAACATTATCTACTATTTCACATCAAAATGCACAATTTGTACATCAAAAATATATATGCTCAGCCATGCTGAGGTCATTTCTCATTAAGCTGACCCAGTCCAGAAGCTGTTTTCTATTGATTTCCTCACTCATATGCTCTGTCTTGTGGGCACCATAGTGCTGCTATTATCTCTGCACTGTAGAGGCTTCTCAGTGCTAAACACAGAGCTAATGAATGTGTTGTCATAGTAATGCAGGGAGGGTGGTAATTGGAAAAAAAAATATTCATTGTGCAAAGACTCCTTATTCTGTAGTGTCACCTCATAATTACACAACAAATACAAGTCATCTCATTGAATTTAGTCCTGATCCTGATCTCTAAACCAAAGGTGTAGGTGCTGCCTGAGTAAGTTAGTGGTTGTGATTTCCATTTTTATAACTACAGACACACAGGCACTCCTGCTCAGAGAGAAGTAGAAGATCTCAGCTGGCGATGTCCACACTAAATTTCTGATTTGCTCAAATGCTGAGGTCATTCACTGACACCGAGTGCAGGAGCAGCTACAGCCTTACCATACAGCAAATTGGCAGCTGGATCATTTTGCAGCAAAAATAACATGTCAGCTGAAGTACATTACATTTTTGGTTCAAAATGATTGACTCAATGACAGATATTCTGTCATATTCATGTCCTTCACTGAGAAAACATCAGCAAACTTGCTTTAATTATTTATTTATTTGCTAGTAAGTATATATTTATGATATTAAGGCATTAGATTTGTTGTATTTAAATGCTGGCTTCACACATAACAGTGGTACAGCCAATATATTCACAAAATAAATGTTCAATTGGGGGCCGCAACCTCTGTTTATGTTGTCGTTTTAATGCTCTGGTCTATTGCACCACCCACCAGGTACTGCAGCACTTCAGTACATGGAGCATGTTGCTGCTATTCAACTGAAATCCTCACCAACCCTCTCAAAAACGTCTCAACCAGAGGAGAAGAAAAACGAGAGCACACAGTGGAGATGCATTATAGACAGATGAAAGCAGAGAGGATGTGAAGACGAGACAGATAATCTCCCGCACAGGGACGCAAGACAGTAAATGTCAGCTAACTCTCTCTCTTCCAAACACCTTGTTAAAGGCTATTGAATGGACATGTTTTTATGGGTCATTATTGTCACCTTGTATAGTCATGTGATAATTCTCCACTACTGCTCTCAAGCAGACACACGTTCACTTCAAATCGCCATCTGTTGCTGACACATTAAATTGGCGGGATACACCCCAGACAGGTTCATCACAGGGCCACAGATGCTGCTTTTCACTGCATGGTCCTGACACGCCTCGACTCGCCTCTGCGCGGCTCGACTCTACACACTTTTGGTTGGTTTTTCTATTTTGTTCACAGAATCGTGTAGTACTTCCTCCATGACTGGAGCATTGTGATGTGACACGCCACTCGCGATCGCCGGCTTTCAGCAGTGCTGTCGCTAAATACACCAGAATACTCTATTAAAGGTGCATTATGTAATAAATCTAAAGCAACTGGCCATAAAATCCTCCTAATATGTCACAGAGACTCAGGAATAATGTCCATATAACAAACTGAACTCACCAACAACAACAGTACAGCCAAAATATTCACATAAAAAAAATTCTTTTGCAGACTGCAAATCATGTTTATGTTTTGAAATCATGTTTTGGCATGTGGCGCCACCTACCACCGTCTACCAATCATTGCAGTCAGTAGAGTCTCAGCTCGCTTGGAACCTCAGCAGAACAGGTACTAAAAAAGTATCAGGTACTATCGCTAATGGAAAATCAAAATAACTGTGCCGTGCCGAGTCAAACCGCACAGGAACCATGTAGTGGAAAAGCACCGAAACAACCATTCACTCTCACACTCACGGTCAATTTAAAGTGTTCAATTTGCATAATCCCTAAATCTACATGTTTTTGAACTGTGGGAAGAAACTGGAACCCCAACTCAGAACCCCCCGGAACCCCCACCAGAAAGCTAAATATCACAGTTTTTTTGAGAGTGCAGACCAACGCATCCATCGGCAAATATCGCCCCTCCCTTGTCTGAAACCTCTTCTGCATCAGGAGAAGCAACAGTGCCTAAAAACAGAAAATGGAGTGTAAACAGTGCATTCTCTGCTCAGATGATCCACACTGGAGGCAGATCGAGGGATCAGACAATGGTGATGTGAGAAGGGAGCTCCTACGCCTTCAGCATGTAGTGGGCTGCAGGTATATGCTTCCCCCTCCCTTTCCACTAGAAAGGCGATATTCTCTCTCTCTAGGGGATGAGTGGGTGGATATAAGCCTGAAGCCATGTCCTTTGACAGGAATCACAGATTAGCATTCATGAGAATTAAAACAAACATATATACATATATATATATATATCTGCTCATCAAAAGTCTTAAAGGCATATGTGTGCCTTTTGTCTTGTGAGGCTGAGCATGTGATTCATGCTGGACTCAAAGAGTGTGATATCATATTAGCTGGTGAAAGACAAAACAACAGTGTTCACAGCATACATAATATGCATCTGAAACTATTTATTTTTTCTCAAATACATTTAAAAAAATAAAATAAAAAAGTAAAACAGGGAGTACAATTTCTTTCGGAAATTGACAACCCTGCTAGGTTATTTGACATGTCTCAAGCTTTAACTTTGAAGTGCTCATCTTGGCAAATTCTATTGCTATTTCACTTGTTTGGTTTCACGAGTTGAACCAGCCACAAACTGTGCAAACACAGCGACTGTTCAAGGCCAAAAAAAACGGACTGGATTCTTTACATTCGGTGGAGGGACTTGGTTTAAAGATTGATAGAAAGCAACACGGCCAATTTCACAATATTTCATAAGGTATGTATTTAGGGTATAATGAGAGACATTTAGCTTATTCCAACTTATTGTATTATTCTGTATATGTTGCTGTTGTAACACAAATAACTCCTCCCATGGACAATTAATGATATTCTATTCTGTTCTGTTGTTATGGCCTCTTCTCAAATACAACACAAGAAAATAAAAAGGTGTTGAACTACATGATATCAATCAAATGTCCTCAAACTGTGAGGAAACATGAGGGAATATTATTTACATGCCCACCATGACAGATGCGGTCTCAGTGCTTCAGTGGCATATAATGGAGGTAAAACAAAAACACAACAACAACAACAACAACATCATGATGACACATTTCACTCTCATTACAACTTTGAATGCATTCCAACATGATAGATCAGCAGCTCCCAGAAAATAAAGTTAGCAGTATTATTTCTAATGAATGTAATTAGGGAGAAAGCAGAACTTACTCCAGAGTCAGAGAGGGGATCTTCAGTTTGTCTCTCCTCGACTTCATTCTCGCTGAACACACGCACAGAGAGCCGGGGACGCTCTCGCTCACCACAGCGCGGCACCACTCGCTCTCACAGCCGGCTTCCAGCCACTCATCGCCGCGGTGGGTGACTAAAAATAACCCGTCAAACTGTGTATCGTATACCGGTGGCTTCAGCAGATTCCAGTGAGATTTTCCGTGCGGAGTAATCGGCTGCAACAAACCACACCATTTACATCGCCTCCACCAAGATAATAAGAATTAAAAAAAAAAAAAAAAAAAACACCCCCAAAACAAACGCTCCTCCGCAGCAGTTTCGTGCGTTCCGCTTGTCTTGGAACACACTCGTCTCCGACGCGCACCAGAGAGCGACTGCCTCAGAAGCTCGGGAGCAACGGGTCACCGCTAACCTCCATGTGACTGGTGGGGGAGCGAGGGAGGGGGGGAGGGAGGAAGAGGGCTAGTCCGTGGAGGAGGAGGGGGGCGGGGGCTTGGGTGGTGGTGGGTGACAGCCAGCAGAGGTGAGTTTGGGTGAGGAGTGAGGAGGAGGAGGGGGGGGTTATTGGCACTGGATCTACTGACATGTGAATAAACAGGTGTATTTGGCTAAATCACACCTAAACACCCGATGTTCTTCATCATCACACCTGTCCTTTTCACCATTGTGTGTGTGTGTGTGTGTGTGTGTGTGTGTGTGTGTGTGTGTACCAGTGAGACAAGATGAAGCAGCAGAGCTGAGAACAGACTGCTGCTGCTGCTGCTGCTGCTGGGGAATACCTTTACTGTACACCGTGACAGCTGCCGCACACCGAGTGTTATTCAGTGTGTGTGTGTGTGTGTGAGAGAGAGAGAGAGAGAGAGAGTGTGATTTAGTCAATGACAGTAACCATGTTATTTTCAACCTAGTTTTATTTATGAAGCAGATTTTTTTTTTTTTTTTTTTAAAGAAAAAAAAATCAATACAAAACGCCATAAAAGACATTTAGAAAGATTCCAAAATAAATATACTTTTCTCCTGAAAGCAGTTTTTCATTCAAAACAATACAGAGAAGAAAGAAAATGCAGATACACAGGTAACAATGATTGAAATAAACGACACCCACTACACTACTTGATAAATGAGAAATATTAGAACAATAGTCAAAACTTTTCTCCAAACCTGAGAAAGAATAAATACATCTTGTTCTCTAATAATGGAAGAAGGCACTCCTTTTATTCTGCTTCTCCACCTGCACCACTGTGTCTGAGGCTGATGTGGTGAAGTGGCTGTGATGCCCCCTGCTGGATGCACGAAAACACTAACACTTCATAGTGAGAGAAAATCATCTGAACTTTGACACAAACTGAGAAGAAGAGCCTTAACCCCTGGTGAAGTGCTGAAAATCCACAAAGACTGTAGATTAAAGTATGCTGAATAATTTACTTCAGATTACAGTCAAGTTAAAGGACCTGTGCGTGACATTTAGGAGGGTTTATTGGCAGAATTTGTACAATGTGTGTTTAAAGGTGCATTATGTAATAAATCTAAAGCAACTGGCCATAAAATCCTCCTAATATGTCACAGAGACTCAGGAATAATGTTCATATAACAAACTGAACATACCGCCGTCTACCAATCATTGCAGTCAGTAGAGTCTCAGTTGCCGAGCAACCACGGGTTGCCAGTTACATCAGAAAACGAAACCTGAAAGACCTCGAAATGAATGAAAAAACCCACATTCTTACATATGGCACCTTTAGTATTGTCATTTTTCTGTTTAAGTGTATATTTTGCATTTATCTCACATCTTTTTAGTATATTTCAAG